>NW_022589708.1:23378592-23483246 GCF_004348235.1 Phoca vitulina | reverse complement strand
AGTAGGAAGGGAAAAATGAAGGGGGGGAAATTGGAGGGGGAGACAAACCATGAGAGACTATGGACTCTGAGAAACAAACTGAGGGTTCTAGAGGGGAGGGGAGTGGGGGGATGGGTTAGCCTGCTGATGGGTATTAAGGAGGGCACTTTCTGCATGGAGCACTGGGTGTTATACGCAAACAATGAATCATGGAACACTACATCAAAAACTAATGATGTAATGTATGGTGATTAACATAACATAATTAAAAAAACTAATGATGTAATGTATGGTGATTAACATAACATAATTAAAAAAACTAACGATGTAATGTATGGTGATTAACATAACATAATAAAATAAAATTAAAAAAAAAAAGAGATGATCAAAGGCCCAGAGGAATGTGACGTAGTTTATGGCTACAATGAACATACACCTTGCAATATTTTTAAAACAGATATAACCAAACTCCTCTAATTCATTAAAAAACAATCTCAAATAATAATGTCAACTCAGTAAAGCACAAAGAAAATATTCATCCTTGGCCAATATAACTTCCTATGTGTAAATTCAAAAATAAGTGGATTGTAAAATGTACAGTTATATAACTCTATGATTTAAAAGCTGAAGAAATCTTAAAATGGCTTATCTAAGAATATATATAGTGAGGATATTTCTTTTTGATCTGGAATTAGTCTGACATTGGAATGCTAGGTAAGTGCCCCTTTTGCAAATATCTCAACTGCCAAATCTTAAGAGTGCTGGTGTTTAAGTTTTTCCTCCAGGCTTAAAGTAAGTCTGCAAAACATATGTTATCCAAGCATATTGTGTTATTTGACCCAGACATCTTTTTCCTCAGCAATTTAATTAGTCATGAAGAAAACTGCAAGCAATCAAATTGAGTCTTTGTAAAATAAAACCAAATCTGAATTGAAACAGAAAATTCAATCAATCCATTAGAACACAACCCCAAGAAAAGGTAGTAAATGGACATTATGGTTTTGAAACTCTAGCCACCCTGACCAAAGCCCAGCTGTTGAGTGAATCATATTTTATATTCTTAAGCCTGTCTATGTGTCTGTCTTTTTATAGAACAGGTTTTCCATGCAGAGTGTGTCTTAATTCATAACTACTTAACTCTTTAACCTTTAATCAATAATTGACATTCTAAAATGATGACACCTAACTTTTACTAAAAGCAATTTGAAAATATGTGTTATGATTCTTAAAGGATCCTTTAAGGTCGTTATATATTTCAAGTACATAAGAAGGGAATAATTATTGATTCAGCCAGCTCTACAAATGACTTAATCACTGTCATATTTAACAGCAAAAATTTGACACAAATTATCTAATGACAATAAATATTTAATTTAATTGTAATGCATCATACAAAATATCCTTTCAAATAATTTTCAAAAATATTTGATTATTTAAAAATATAACATTATGTGGAAAAAATCAACAACTGAACTCTATTGTAAATAGAGTTCTCTATTGTAAATATACAAACACAATTAGAAAAAAGAAAATATTATATCATGGGCAGATAGGTTCTTGTTGTGTGATTCTAGAGTCAAATATAAAGAACCATGGGAATTCTAAATGGAAGTAGGCTTAGCTAAGCTAATATATATATATACTGCTTAACATTTGGTGACAACATTTTGACAGGTCAAATACAAATTAACATTAGTGAAAATTTACCAGTTTTCTCAACATTCTCTTAAGATTTCTGGGAGCCCAGTTACATAGAACAACTAAGAGAGCATCTCAATTTCTAGATGACACCACATTGGTGGTAGAGATCAAAATTTCTGCTAGAAAAATCAATTTCTTACCCCTGGCTACTCATTAGAATCACTTGGCAGCTTTTAACAACGATTATGTTCTGGCTGCACCTGAAACCAATTAATATAGAACACTTGGGAGTGGGGCCAGGGCAAAGGTAGTTTTGACATCTCCCTGGATAATTCTACTTTTCAATTAGGGTTAAAAAAAACTAACACTGGATTATAACCTTCTGCTTTAACCTCTGAATTTTTGATCAGGCTTAGAACTGACAATATTAGAACAAAGATTCTAGCAACTGATATTTCAAATCAAGGCATTCTTTAAAGCCTATGCATCCTTAAAGCTCCCAAGGGGAGGAGAAAAGATAGAAAGAGCCAAGATATAGGGCTATAGGGATGAGATGTCTTCTCTCAAGCAATGCCCAACACAGCTGGTTGCCAAGTTCAAAGTCCCAAAGAAGCAGAAGGCAATTCAGCAAGAGGAAGCTTACAGTTAGGTGAGTCTTGATCAGGTTTTCCTGTTGTCCTACATTCAGAGATCTTTCACTATCCTATTACTCTTTTACAGCCTAGCTGAACCAAGATTAAATTACATCTAAAATCTTATAGCTCCCCTGAACTTCTCTGAATTCCTGTCTAACCAACACCAGCCAAGGTTGTAAAGTAGCCTGAATTACTACTTCTCAAAAATTAACCTTAGTGCCAGTGTAAAGGAACATGGTTTTACTAAAGTACGAGATACACATATAGTTTAGTGATTTTTGTGATCCAACAGAGAAAAAACATCTAAAATATACATATATTTTAACGAGGGAATAATAGGGTTTATAGGACTTTGAATCACTGAGATAGAGCCTTGTAACTTAACCCAAAATCTCTCCCAAATCACCTATAATGCTTTTCTAAGATCTAAATCTCAGAATCTTTTGGCAAACCATTATATTTGAGATTTTTTTAATAAAACTGACATTATTAATAAAATTTTATTAAATATTTCCTCCCCATTTTTTCTGCTCTAGAAAAGAATTAACACACAACTTAGAATATACTTAATTTAATGTAAGGCAAGGAATCTCATTTTGTCCTCCTTAAATATATAAAATACAATTAAATAGCTTCTGTGTTTCTTAGTCCAACATGTTAAGGAACAGGGCTTCTCAAGGTACAAGAAATGAGAATAAAACAGCTGTGATTGGAGATCTGTTCTAACAAAATAAAACAGCATCTCTTAGGGATATGACTGGGATAAAGGGAATAAAAAATAATGCTATATGCTGGCAAAGTGAACATAATAAAAAAAATCATTGTTAATGTTAATGAAATGGTAATAGTGATTTATACATACCCATTAGGTACTAATGGCCAGAAGAAAATCCACTTTAGGTAAATAATTTTATCCAATCGATGACTATTTTTTATAAGCCTACTTTAAAAAATTGGGTCAGTATAGACTGTAAATGTAATGGTAAATGTAATGGGTTTTGGTGTTTAGAAGTTCACCCAGCACCCTTCACCTCTCCATAAATATGCTGTGGCCTTGAGATCCTCAATTATGAAATGGAGATAGAAGTTTAATTATTTGATAAGAATTTTGTTAATTTTACATAGGCAATAAATGAAACTTTTGTCACATGTTTGGCTTTTAGCAAAACTCAATAAATATTATGTACTCTTAGTGTTCATATTTTACTACAATTATTTAAGTCTATAATGTTCCCTCTCTGCTGCTAACACCCAGTCCAAACCAGCAAACTCTATTTAACCAAACTACTTTAAAAGTCTACTGGAGCACCTGGCTGGCTCAGCTGGTGAAGTGTGCAACTCTTGATCTTGAGGTGGTAGGTTTGAGCCCCAAGTTGGGTGGGGTAGAGATTACTTAAAAAAAAAAAAAATCTTAAAAAAAAAGTCTACTACAACTCCCCTCCTCTCTCTCCCCAAACACATAGCCATTTTTTCCCCATTACTTTAAAGATAGAATATTTATTTTAAAATTGTAATTCTATTTCTCTCATTTGTCTGTTGAAAAACTGTCTGTTTAATATCAACGATTCTCATGTTAGTCTCAAACATGATCTTCAAGACACTAAATAACATAGATCTCCAATCTGTGTTTTGTCATCATCAAAAACTCCCCCAAAGTCCTGCCAATATGTTTAGCCATTGTTTATTGAATAAATAACTTCCACTGGCCTTCTCACTAGTAATCCCTCCACCTAAAACTTGTAATGTACCCCTTTTTTCCATTTCTGCAAATCTAATTCTTTATCCTTCACATTTGATCTTCACTTAATCAAGTAGTCTTCCCTGAATACCCCAACCCCACTCCAGAATAGTACTTAAATTATCTTTCCCTTTATGACCCTCTACATATCATCTGTAACACTCATCATACTTGTATTTATTTGTTCTGTACATATCTTCCTTCTTAGCCATGTGGTTTACTTTGGCCAGTGGAATGAGTAGCATATAAGTAAATGCTTGATTTTTTAATACATGGCTGTACTTATCCTCTTGAATTTGTGTCTTTGGCCATGAGAATATCTTGCCTCGATTAGCCACTGGTTCAAAGATAGGAGTGACATGTGGAGCAAATGTGAGGTCAACCCACACCTTGGAACTAATCTCTGACAAGTCCAGACAATATCAACTTACCAGGAGGCAGGAAATTAGGAAATGAATGTTTTTTAATGTTTTGAGTTTTTATTTAAATTCTAATTAGTTAACATATAGAGTAATATTAGTTTCAGGAGTAGAATTCAGTGATTCATCACTTACATATACCACCAATGCTCATCACAATAATTGCTCTCCTTAATAGTACCAATTTACTCCATCCCCCCACCCGCCTCCCTTCCAACAACCTTCAGTTTGTTCTCTTATAGTTAAGAGTCTCTTCTATGGTTCCCCCCCCCTTTCTTTTTTCCTTTCCTCATGTTCATCTGTTTTGCTTATTAAATTCCACATATGAATGAAATCATACAGTATTTGTCTTTCTCTGACTTAACTTATTTTACTTAGCATAATACCCTCTAGCTCCATCCACATCATTGCAAATGGCAAGGTTTCATTATTTTTGATGGCTGAATAATAGTCCCTTATATATATACCACTTCTTCATTATTCATTCATCAGTTGATGGATATTTGGACTCTTTCCATAATTTGGCTATTGTTGATAATGGTGTTATAAACATCAGGGTGTATGTGCCCCTTCAAATCAGTATTTTTGTATCCTTTGGGTAAATACCTAGCAGTGCAATTGCTGGGTCATAGGGTATTTCTATTTTTAACTTTTTGAGGAAACTCCATACTGTTTTCCAGAGTGGCTGCACCAATTCGCATTCCTACCAACAGTGTAAGAGTGTCCGCTTTCTCCACTTCCTCGATAAGATCTGTTATTTCCTCTGTTGTTAATTTTAGCCATTCTGACCAGTGTGAGGTGATATCTCATCATGGTTTTGATTTGTATTTCCCTGATGATGACTGATGCTGAGCATCTTTTCATGTATCTGTTGGCCATCTGTATGTCTTCTTTGGAAAAATGTCTATTCATGTCTTCTGGAAATTAATATTCATAGTTATATGCCAGTGAGTTCTGGCGTTGTTTAGCGTGCAAAATATATGCTTGGTATATGCATATATATACATACATATATATCTCAAAGCAAGATAACCAGGGTTTGGAGATATATTTAATTTGGTAGGAATTTCTACTAAGGAAATAATATACCTGAGAAGATTCATTTTGGAAAATGTATATGAACTTGAATACATCCTGGTTCTAATCTGCCCATTTCCTTAGCCCAACCACATAACCTAGAATTAAATATAAAGTAATCAAGAAAACAATGCTGGTGGTATAGTTACAGATTTGGTCCTATTAGAGCTGGCATGCTGTGTGTGTTTGTTTTCTTACGTCTTGGTAAACCTAATACTGTTTTGAGTTCTTTCATACTTGCAGATTTATTCATGACAAGATTTATACAACAAAGACCAGGGATGTGATATTCTACCTTTATAAATATGGGTCTGCCATTTTTTCCTATAATTATAAATATAGGACTGGCATTTATTCCACCTCTATAACCTAGAGGTTATAAAACACCCACTTCCATATAAAGAATTCAAGTTTGTTTTGGCTTGATAGTCACGTGAAATCCAAAGTCTTCATATGTAATAATTTAACTTATTAAGCCTTATCTTCCTTATACTATGCCCAAATGGATTTTTTATTTAATGTTTACATTTTTTTGAGCAAAGTAAAACATATAAATTAATTCTAGTAAATTTTGTCTTGCTGTAATTAGTTCATTGATTTAGGCAGTCTTGTCTTTTACGGTGTCTGTGTTGGGGGGGTGTTAATACAAATTCTATTACTCAAAATTTCTACTTTTAAATTTTTCTAATATTTCATCTAAATGAGGAGCATGACATCAATGGTATTACAGTATTTCATGAAAAAGTGAACTGGATAAATCTAAGCATATTGCCAGATGATACCACCATATCATCTTCACTACGTATCACCAGTTCAGGAATTATTAGATATTACTGGTTTAAAATGTTTAAATAGTTAATTCAGTATGTACTTCTAGTTCATTGCAGTAGTATATGGGCTGATCGTGGGTGTTTAGAGATTTTTGCCAGTGTTAATTCTTGCAGGGGATACACATCTTCTAAAAAGAAATTATCTAACTCCTGAAGGTTTGAAAAATAGTGTCTTTTATTATAGATCTAGGAGATACTGCTATGTCATTTCTGTGTGCTCTCATGTAGTCAGTCTGTATACGATGAAGAAAATAAGAATATGTTCTTATTTTAATACAGAGTGGAATGGGTAGTTTTTCAGAAGATTCATAGTAGAGTTCATAGCTATTTTTTAAATGGTGCACAGTAAATATTGTAATCCCTCCTATTGCCACATATTAAGACGACTTCAGGAAAAAATGAAAGTAATAAGCTTTAAATATGAGGAATTCTTAATCTCAGGAAACAAACTGAGGGTTGCTGGAGTGGTGGGGGGTGGGAGGGATGGGGTGGCTGGGTGATAGACATTGGGGAGGGTATGTGCTATGGTGGGCACTGTGAATTGTGTAAGACTTGAATCACAGACCTGTACCTCTGAAACAAATAATACATTATATGTTTAAAAAAAAAGAAAATAGTAGGAAGGGAGAAATAAAGGGTGGGAAATCGGTGGGGGAGATGAACCATGAGAGACTATGGACTCTGAGAAACAAACTGAGGGGAGGGGGGATGGGTTAGCCTGGTGATGGGTATTAAAGACGGCACGTACTGAATGGAGCCCTGGGTGTTATACGCAAACAATGAATCATGGAACACTACATCAAAAACTAATGATGTAATGTATGGTGATTAACATAATAAAATAAAAAAAAATGTTTTGCATGAACAAAGAATTTTTCTTTGTTCTCTACTGTGGTGATGACTAGGAATAGTGAGAACAATTGCTACAATGGCTTTTCTGATTATTTTGATGGATTTACAATGATCCTGAAATATTCCAACAGGTTCTTACTTGAGTGATGATACATTTGTTATTATTAGTTCAGTTCAGAGAGATACATATTTTTAAATAGTATTACATTGTTCTTTATACTTGACTAAAACCTAACAAAAGGATAATTTTACATTTTATTGGAGTATTGATTTGATGAACACTGCTATACTATTCAAAAATATGTATCAATTCTGTTTAATATATAATATAAATAAATAATATAAAATATTACATTATGAATTAATTAGGGGTGATCAGTGTACTAAGCTACATATAAGCAAATAGCTATTATTTGTAAACTGCACTTTGGAAGATAAGGGAGAAAGTTTGAAATTCTTCTGTTTAGTCCTTGATAGTAAAGATAAAGTTTCATCATCAAAAATAAAAGCAAAGGACCAAAACACATGAATAGACACTGGTCCCTTACAATCACTTACTATGACACACTTCCTAAGCTACTCTGTTGAAATATTTTGTCCTTCTGAAAATAGTAAGAGACAGTGCTTTCCACATTAAATATGAGTGTTTCGGAGGAGGGAGAAATATACCATAGGTTTGTAACCACCAATAAAAATGAGATTAAATTGCAAATAAAAACATACTGTGTACTCTACAAATGTAACAGACTTGCAGATTGGGAAGCTTCTTATATTCTACTTTGTTATTGATATTCCTCAGCTTGTTTCTGTTATTAACATCAAGGAATTGGTTTAAACTTTGACTTAACTCTTAAACTTATCTGAAATTCTTTAATAAAAGAACACCAAGAGACAGCTTGGTGCCCTGAGGAAGAAAGAGCACTTTTGGGGGTGCCTGGGTGGCTCAGTTGGTTGAGTAGCAGACTGTTGGTTTCAGCTCAGTCATGATCTCAGGGTTGTGGAATAGAGATCCCCATTAGGCACCATAGTCATCGGGGAGTCTGCTTGAGATACTTTCCCTCTTCGTCTCCCTCTATGCCCCCCTCCTGCTCTCTCGCTCTCTCTCAAATAAATAAATAAATCTAAAAAAAAAAGAGGAAAGAAAGAAAAATACCACTTCAATCTCTATAAAACATGATTGTGGGTTATATAGATCCAATTAAAATGAAGTCTTTTGTTTTGTTTTGTTTTTTATTTATTTTTATTTTTTTATTTTTAGATTTTATTTTATTATGTTATGTTAGTCACCATACATCATTAGTTTTTTTCTTATTTTTTTATTATGTTATGTTAATCACCATACATTACATCATTAGTTTTTGAGGTAGTGTTCCATGATTCATTGTTTGCGTATAACACCCAGAGCTCCATGCAGAACGTGCCCTCCTCAATACCCATCACCAGGCCAACCCATCCTCCCACCCCCTCCCCTATAGAACCCTCAGTCTGCTTTTCAGAGTCCATCGTCTCTCATGTTTCATCTCCCCCCTCCGATTTCAATGCGGGGGGGACATCATTAGTTTTTGATGTAGTGATCCATGATGCATTGTTTTTTTTTGTTTTTTTGTTTTTTTATTTTTTAAAGATTTTATTTATTTATTTGACAGCGAGAGACACAGCAGAGAGGGAACACAAGCAGGGGGAGTGGGAGAGGGAGAAGCAGGCTTCCCGTGGAGCAGGGAGCCCGATGCGGCGCTCGATCCCAGGACCCTGGGATCATGACCCGAGCCAAAGGCAGACGCTTAACGACTGACCCACCCAGGCGCCCCCGATGCATTGTTTTCGTATAACACCCAGTGCTCCATGCATTACATGCCCTCCTTAATACCTATCACCAGGCTAATCCATCCCCCCACCTCCTCCCCTATAAAACCCTCAGTTTGTTTCTCAGAGTCCATAGTCTCTCATGGTTCATCTCTCCCTCCGATTTCCCCCCTTCATTTTTCCCTTCCTTCTCCTAATGTCCTCCATGCTATTCCTTATGTTCCACAAATAAGTGAAACCATATGATAATTGACTTTCTCTTCTTGGCTTATTTCACTTAGCATAATAAGTGAAACCATATGATAATGGACTTTCTCTGCTTGACTTATTTCACTTAGCATAATCTCCTCCAGTCCCATCCATGTTGATGTAAAAGTTGGGTATTCATCCTTTCTGATGGCTTAGTAATATTCCATTGTATATATGGACCACATATTCTTTATCCATTCATCTATGAAGAGCATCTCAGCTCTTTCTACAGCTTGGCTATTGCAGACATTGCTGCTATGAACATTGGGGTACATATGGCCCTTCTTTTCACTACATCTGTGTCTTTGGGGTAGATACCCAGTAGTGCAATTGCTGGGTCACAGGGTAGCTCTATTTTTAAATTTTTGAGGAACCTCCACACTGTTTTCCAAAGTGGCTGCACCAGTTTGCATTCCCACCAACAGTGTAAGAGGGTTCCCCTTTCTCCACAACCTCTCCAACATTTGTTGTTTCTTGCCTTGTCAATTTTTGCCATTCTAACTGGTGTAAGGTGGTGTCTCAGTGTGGTTTTGATTTGAATTTCCTTGATGGCTAATGAACATTTTTTCATGTGTCTGTTAGCCATGTGCATGTCTTCTTTTGAGAAATGTCTGTTCATGTTTTCTGCCCATTTTTTGACTTGATTATTTGTTTTTTGGGTGTTGAGTTTGAGAAGTTCTTTATAGATCTTGGATACCAGCCCTTTATCTGTAGTGTCATTTGCAAATATCTTCTCCCATTCTGTGGGTTGCCTCTTTGTTTTGTTGACTGTTTCCTTTGCTGTGCAGAAGCTTCTTATCTTGATGAAGTCCCAAAAGTTCATTTTTGCTTTTGCTTCACTAACCTTTGGAGATGTATCTTGAAAGAAGTTGCTGTGGCTGATGTCAAAGAGGTTACTGCCTATGTTCTCCTCTAGGATTTTGATGGATTCCTGTCTCACAGTGAGGTCTTTCATCCATTTTTGAGTTTATCTTTGTGTATGGTGTTAGAGAATGGTCGAGATTCATTCTTCTGCATGTGGCTGTCCAATTTTCAAATTGGCAGAGAAGAAGTCAAACTCCCTCTTTTCGCAGATGACATGATACTTTATGTGGAAAACCCAAAAGACTCCACCCCCAAATTACTAGAACTCATACAGCAATTCAGTAATGTGGCAGGATATAAAATCAATGCACAGAAATCAGTTGCTTACTTATACCCTAACAATGCATCTGTAGAAAGAGAAATTAGAGAAATGATTCCATTTACAATAGCACCAAAAACCATAAGATACCTCAGAATAAACCTAACCAAAGAGGTAAAAGATCTATACTCTAGGAACTACAGAACACTCATGAAAGAAATTGAAGAAGACACAAAAAGATGGAAAAACATTCCATGCTCATGGATCGGAAGAATAAACATAGTTAAAATGTCTATGCTACCCAGAGCGATCTATACCTTCAATGCCATCCCGATCAAAATTCCAATGACATTTTTCAAAGTGCTGGAACAAACAATCCTAAAATTTGTATGGAATCAGAAAAGATCCCGAATCACCAAGGAAATGTTGAAAAAGAAAAACAAAGCTGGGGGCATCAAGTTGCCTTTCAAGCTATATTACAAAGCAGTGATCACCAAGACAGCATGGTACTGGCACAAAAACAGACATACAGACCAATGGAACAGAATAGAGAACCCAGATATGGACCCTCAACTCTATGGTCAAATAATCTTTGACAAAGCAGGAAAAAACATGCAATGGAAAAAAGACAGTCTCTTCAACAAATGGTGCTAAAATGAAGCCTTTGAATATAGGTTAGCCCAGCCTCAAAAGAACAGTATGTTCTTCATAAATAGTTTTAAAAAAATAGAAGAAAAATAAGAAAGTAAGTAGAAAATTAGGATATGTATAAAAATAAATAGCAATTTGAACAACTTAAAATATATTTAATATGTTTAGAAAGTATTGTGATTAATATTTAAGTTCCTAAATTGTTTATAAATTATTTGAAGTTTTTGATGCATTAAAAAATGCATATACATTAGAGAAATGTGAGTAGTGACAGCTGGTTAAAATGTGATTACATGAAAACCTTCTACAATCACTTCTCTAAAGAATACACGACTCCTCCAACGACCTCCCCCGACCCTCCCCCCAAAAAGAGAAATGCTATTATTGCATCAGAGGGAAAGCCAGCGCTTCTATAAGGACTACAGCAGGCTAAGCAAAATGAATTTACATGGAAGCCTGTATCCTGAAGGAAGAATAGTAATTTTATAATACAGCACCAGCAACAGTATTGCCATTAACTTCTTTTTTTGCAGCCCTCTCCAATGTATTACAATTGATCTGTATAACATTAACTCATTGTATAGAGTACATCAAATGTCTTTTACTAATCCTCACTAAAATGAAAACTGACAAAAATATATTGCCAAGGAATCATACATGAAAAGCAAATTTATTTACGTAATTTCCAACAACAAGGAAATGGCAGAAATTGTATTTTTTCCTATTCCTACAACAACCTCTTTGTCAACCATGTTCCAAACAAAGTCAGCTATTTACATAGTATTATCAGGAAGAATATTTCAGAAATAGATCTAAAATAAATATCACTGACAATAAACCTTGCTGCATTGTATATTTCACCTTGAGATATTAAATATGAATAGGATTAAGTTATTATGGTCATATAACAATATTCAAAACATTAAGAAAAACTTTATATTTTCAGGAATTTAAAAAACCCTTACAATATACTATTTTTTGTTGATAAGATTTTACTAAATTTCTTTTTTTTTAAGCTTTTATTTATTTATTTGACAGAGAGCACAAGCAGGGGGAGGACTAGGCAGAAGGAAAGGGAGAAGCAGGCTCCAGAGCCTGATGTGGGGCTCTATCCCAGGACCCTGGGATCATGACCTGAGCCGAAGGCAGATGCTTAACCAGGCACCCATAAATTTCTGACAAATGGTTGTGAAACACTAGTTTTCTCACTTAAGGGAAAAAGGACAAAATGGTTGTGAAACAGTAGTTTTCTCACTTATGGGAAAAAGCACAAAATGGCACAATACCATTGTTCTTTTGACCACGGTAAAAATAGGAGATAGAACACACCAGAAGTATTAAGTTGTAGTTCTCTGGCAGCAAATATTATTAAGTTGAGCATATAGTCTGCTAAGGATATGAAAAAAGTATTAAAATTTTACATTATATTTGCAAAGTATGCTGAAAATACGTAAAAAATAGAACTAATTATGCTTTATGACAATTATAGAGTTAGTTGTCATAGAATATACCTTAGCATTTGCTTTTCTTTTGCTTTCTTAAAAATTTTTGGTGCTGTTAATAAAATCACTTTATTAAAAGTAAACATTCAAAAGATACCTCAGTTTTCTGTATCAGAATTTTCTCTCATTCTTGCTGTCACTTTCATTCTCTGAATACATCAGAATCTGAATATATCAGAAATCTAAGGTAGTCTACAGGGATTGAGCCACTCCTATCTTTTGGATAGATCATTTTCTGGCCATTTATAAAAGTTTAATTTTATACTTCATTTTAATAGAGTTTTAGGGTAGGGATTTAATTACTGGGATTTACATTTATTTCATTATTAAAATTTTAATTTATATAAATTAAATTCACAGTTTAATTGTATAGTTTTTATTTAGTTATTTTTTCATTGTACAGTTTTTAAAATTTTGAAAATGTATACAGTCATGAAACCACCATCATAATCAAGTATAGAACCATTTTATTAGCCTTGTCCCTTTATTGTCAACTCCTCCTTCATGGCACTGGTAGCCACGAATCTGCTTCCTGTTTCTATAGCTTTGTATTTGCAAAAATGTCATATAAATAGAATCCTACAACATGTAGCCTTTTGAGTCTGACTTTTTTTTTTACATGAATCCTAAAGTACTGAGATCCATCTATGCTGTTAGAGGTATCAATAATCTTTCCTTTGTATTGCTGAATATTATTCCATTGTATGGATGTGTGACAGTTTGTTAATCCAGATCCAGTTGAGAGTTATTTGGGTTATTTCCAGTTTGAGGTGGTTACATATAAGACACTACTAATATTATTTACGAGTTTTTGTGTAAATATGTAGATTTTCATCTCATTTGGCTAAATACCAAGGAATAGGTTTACTGGGTTGTAGGCTAAGTAGATTTTTAATTTTATAAGAAACCACCAACCTGCTGTAATATTTTACATTTCTATCAGCAGTGAATGAGAGTTCCAGTTGTTGGACATTCTCTATAATATTCAATACAATCTTTATTTTACATGTCCTAATAGATACATAGTAAAATCTCATTGTATTTTTAATCAGCGTTAATGACTAGCAATGTTGAGCATGTTTTCCTGTGTTTACTTGCCATCTCTGGATCATTTTTGGTGCAGTGTCTCTTTCCAGTTATTTGCCTATTTCTACAGTTGGGTTGTTTGGTTTCTTTGTATTAAGTTTTGAGATTTTTTTTATTTTCTGGATACAAGTCCTTTACCAGATACATGATTTGCAAATATTTTCTCTGAGTCACTGGCCTCTCTTATAATTATTTTAATAATTTATTTCACAGAGCAAAAGTTCCTAATATGGGTGAAGTACAATTTATCATTTATGGGCCATGCTTTTATGGTTACATACAATTTTTTTTTTGTCTGACCCAAGGTTAGAAATTTCCCTACTGTTTTATTCAGGAAGACTTATAGCTTTAATGTTTAGATTTTGGTCCATGATCTATTTTGAATTAATTTTTCCATATTGTACCAAGTTTGAATTAAGGACCACTTTTTGTACATGGGCATCTCATTGCTCCAGCACCATTTGTTAAAAATGCCTATACTTTACTCAAAAAATTGCATTTGCAACATTTTCAAAAATCAATTGACCAATCTAAACTATTCTGTTCCATTCATATATGTCTATTCCTTTTTTCACAATAACAATGTCATGATTAGAGTAGCCTTATTCCAAGTCTAAATGTCAGATAGTGAGTCCTTCAATTTGATACTCCTTTTTTTTCATAATGGTATAAATTTGAATGAATATGTCGTATGTTTTAGAATAAGCTTGTTAAAGTCTATAAAACATTCCCACTGAGATTTTGCCTCAAATTACATTGAACCTATCATTATAGCGATAATTGATATCTTAACAATATTGAATCTTCTAATCCATGAATGTGGTACATTTCTCCATTTACTTAGGGATTCTTTGATTTCTTATATTAGCAACTTGTTTTCACCACACAAATCTTACACATATTTTGTATTTTTTGTTCTTAATAATTGCGTGAATACATTATTATCAGTGATAATTTTTATATAGAAATATGATCAAATTTATATTGATTAAGTCTATAACTATTATTTTTATTTTATTTATTTTATAAATAAATAATTTTATATAATATAATATATAATTTATATTAATTAATTAATTAACTATTAACTATTCTGTTAAAAAAGAATGTTTTAAAAATACAACATCCACCAATGATTAGACATGAAGGCATATCTCAGGGAAATTGGAAATTTAATGGTTAAAATTGTACATTGATTAGGAGAATCAGTGAATTTGAGACACTTTGAGCTCTTAACAAAACATTATAAAAATACAATGTTACAGAGATTAGTTGTAAATGTAGAATATACATGTGCCTTGAAGACACTAAAAAATATAAACATCAGTCTTCTTGTTCAACTTAGACCTGTTTCTTGTGTACTTTACAAAAACTACAGTGGCTGGCCTTGAGATAAAAGTATTTTTCACTGATTGCTAAATGAAAGAATGTATCTCTAACTGATAGTTTAGAGATGGAGGGAACTGTCTCTGTCAGCTTACCTCCAGTTTGGCTCTGAGTTTTTTTTTTTTTCTGCTATGTACTAACTTGGCTTAAAAAGATAAGTAATGGGACACCTGGGTGGTGTCCGCTTGCTTAGCGGGAGCCTGCTTCTCCCTCTGCCTGCCACTCACCCTGCTTGTGATCTCTCTCTCTCTTTCTCTGACAAATAAATAAATAAAATCTTGAAAAAAAAGATAACTTCATGCAGGTAATTATAAGATTAAACTTGACGTCAGAAAATGTGTTTTCTTTCTGAATTAATTGGTCTTCAGATAGTCCTATAATAAGACAGGAAGAGAAAAAATGTTCAAAGGATGTGTGTATTCTCTTCTAAAAATAAATTTAGATCAGATTAAGATTTTAATATTTTTAAGGTGATTTTTTTAAGTAGTAATTGAGGATGAGTTCCAACTTTATTAGATCAATTAAGTAGACTTGCACACAGTTTTGTGTATATTGTGTGAATTTTCTTTGGTTAGAACTCCATTAAAATGTTTACCAAAAGTGATTTTCAAGAACATTCTAGATCAAGGTATACCCTCTATCATCTTGGTGGCATTGGAGTCAATTCTATCCATCTTTCCTAAAGAGGAATCTATCCTTTGAGAATAAATTATCGTATGGCAAGTCTTGATGGTGTTCCCTACAATTGGCAAATCTGTGTATATTTCCTTCTCTACCCTGAAATGAAGGCAGACCAATGGAGAGAATATATTGATTATGTCCTGTTTACCTTGCAATTCAGAAATTTGGGGTTCTATTTTGGCCTTTATCTCTACCTTAGTTGATTATGGATAAATGTGTGTGTGTGTGTGTGTGTGTGTGTGTGTGTGTGTGTGTGTATGTGTATGATATATGCACAATTTTTAAGTCAAGCCTTAAATGAAGAAATACTCTCATCTTCAAAAATGTGTGTTGTCTCTGGATATTAGCAAACTATATTCTGTACTAGTAAATCCTACAATTTGACTTGACAAATTAATCACCACCAGTAGAGATGGGAGAGCATTGTTGATAAGAAGCTGCAAATGTGATGAGCACTGGGTGTTACATGCAACTAATGAATCATTGAACACTACATCAAAAACTAATGATGTATCATACAGTGGCTAATTGAACATAACAAACAAACAAAAAAAGCTGCGTTCTTAGGATTATTGCCTAATCTGTTTGTAAGTAATTGGCACTGTGTAAACCTTTCTGCTATAGACAACTATTAGAAACACAATTGCCTCAATCACTATAAAACTATTCAATTTCTCTTGTAGAAAAACAAAACAAAGCAAACAAAACCCTGTGTCCTAGGGGCAATAGTTAGATGAACAAGTTTATGTCCTTATCAGGATTTAAAACAAGACTTGTCCTTAAATATACCTTATATGCGGAGACACAGATATTTTAAAATCTTCACTAGACTGGTATTTAATATAGGTCTTATTTTTTAAATATAAGTGGTTTATTTATTATAAAAGACCTGAGGTAATTGAGAGTTGAGGAAAAGATTACCCTGCTAGCTCAGTGTGAACACATCCACTGCATTCCATTTCTACATGAGGTTTTAAATCTTGAGACATAGATTTAACATAGAGTTAACATTCCATGCTAAATTTGATTTAAAAAATTAGTTATTTCAATTCTCAGGGATATTTTTCCCTGAAAATTTAAAGGTCCAGTAAATCTTTTACTCTGTCTCTCTCTTGTCATATCTTCTTATAGCAAGTGTATGATAAACTTTTTTTTCCCTACGTGTTACATCATCACTTTGGAGACAGCTAAAAATTTTTAATTCTCTAATTTGAGTAAAATTTTAAGAGATTATTAGTAGAATTAGTATTTGCAGAAAAAAGAAGACAAGTGTTAACATAGTTAAAGAGTGTACACTGAGTTTTGTTTGTATAAAATAATGACTAATGCTATTCTGGGGCCTCTCAAACCAAAACTTATTTTATTTGTCTCATCACCTCCTGGGATAAGGTCAGTGGTGATCTCCATTTGAATGATTTCCCCAGATCTTGAAGTTGAATGATGAAGGCAGGAATGAATGGTCGTGGGCACCAGCACAGATGCTCCCTCATATGTAGTCAGTTTGAATGTGTTAATGTGTATAGCTAACAATTTTTTATCTTTTAAATTCTGAGGTAAATCCTATTCAGTAAAACTGAAGTTATCAGCATCATTTTAAACAAATTATCCTCCAAGACAATAACTTTCCTTTGCTTTTTGTGAAAAATGGAGGAAAGTCCAATTTTCACTTGAACAATTTTCATGTCCTTGCTGAGTTGTGACTTTAACTAGAGATAAACAATATTTCTCCCTTTTCCTTTTATTCTCCTTCCTTCCTTCATTCCTTCCTTCCTTCCTTCATTCCTTCTTTCCTTCCTTCCTTTCTTTCTTTTGAATTCTCCTTTCTTTTTTTTTTTTTTTAAAGATTTTATTTATTTATTTGACAGAGAGAGACACAGCAAGAGAGGGAACACAAGCAGGGGGAGTGGGAGAGAGAGAGAAGCAGGCTTCCCGCGGAGCAGGGAGCCCGATGTGGGGCTCGATCCCAGGACCCTGGGATCATGACCTGAGCCGAAGGCAGACGCTTAACGACTGAGCCACCCAGGCGCCCCGTGAATTCTCCTTTCTTAAAGCCTATTTTCAGTCTAGAGAAAAGGGTCAAACAACTTCTTAAAGGTAACTTGGAAATTTTGCAATTGCATATTGCAAATTCTTTCTATTAAAAGGAAATTTTATATGAAGCTTTAAAACTAAGAATTAGAGAGTAATAATATTGCATAAGAATGTGTAATATCAAGATAATTGGATTTTAATCCAAAATTCACTTAATACTTCTAGGTAAATTAAACTCCTCAGCAAATTGAATTTTTAATGGGCTTTAGTTTAAACATGACTATATATTTTATCCCTAATAATGCAGTTAATAGAGAGCAAAATGGGTTGCAAGCATGGCATTTAATTCATGCAGATATTTGGATTTAGCACAAATGCTAAAATAGGTAAAGCTCTTTAAAAGATCATATATTTGCTTTTCAGGCCTAGTAGGTTGTTATCTAAACTTGTATTTGGGAGAAAGATGAATATATTTTTATACCTAAGTTGTTATAATTTAAATAATTAATGCCTTATAAATAAGTTCTTTCAAAACGTGCAACAAAAGATAAAACTGCAAATTATATTCACTTCTATAATTGTTCTATTTAAACATTCTGGATCTCTCTCTATATACATATTCATGTATTTATATTTTTATATGTTATTATATATATATACCCATATATATTCATGTAATTTTTAATATTTCTTTAATATATTTTCTTATTTATTTTTTCACATTTAATTTTAATAGTAACTTGGATATATTTTCTGAAAATCTAATTGTGTTTAAGAAACGCAAGGTGAAGTGAAGGTGAAGGTGAAGGTGAAGACTCTTGAAAAGATAAAATGTGTACTTTTCCAATTTACAATTTACAATAAAAAAGTTGCACAGTTAACTTCAGTAGATGGGCATATGTTAATAATATGTTTGCCTATGTGAAAATGGTTATAATTAGGTAACCAGATATTAAATTTTAGACAATGGACAAAAGAGTTTTAGAAACAAAATTGTATCAATTGATATAAAAACATTTAATTTATCTTGTTAGGATACTATTTTCTCTCTTTAATCAATGATGATACAAGTTATAATAAAATGATTGTAACAGAACCTGTTTTTTACCATAAAGTAGAATATCAACTTTTTTTTTTTAATCAAGCTACCTAACTTTCTGAGGTATAATTTTCAGCAAGTGAGAAAGATTTAAAAACAGATCTTTTAAGCACTATACTAAAAAATGCTTAAACAACAATTATTAAACTTTGATGTATATAACCATATCACTCTCACTATGATATTATTAATAGCACTATAACTATGGAAATACAGGTTATTGTCATTAATAAATAAGTATTCAAAATTTAATTTTATCTTTATCTCACTCTCTTAAATTTTTATTTTATGTTTTACTGCATAGTAATTATATCATAGAATATATTTATAATAAATATGCACTATTTTCATAATTGAATATGAGCACTAATGAAAGCATCTAAAAATAATTAAAGCTTTATATTGATTAGCAAACTCTTCTTATTCCTCTGTAGCTATTTCTTCATCTCCAGCTCAAGAACAAGAGCAGTTACCTAGGTTGTTCTCTGATACATCCTAAAAATCTAAAAGATTGTTTGGGATATAATAGTTACTTGAAGTTTTCGTTGAAAAATAAGTAAAATTGTATTTAGTGTTTAGGACATTCAAGATAGTTTATTTACTCTAATTCCTTGATCTTTAGTATTTCATAGGCCAAATTTATTTACCCATTTTCCCATTTGGCAGCACTTGAGTTCCTTCCAATTTTTGCTATTACAATTAATGCTAACATCTTTGCACATGTATCCTTGAACAACCAGATAAAAAAATTTAAGGGGTTTGTACATGTGTGTTTGTGTATTGGTTTAGTGTAGTTACCTCATCAAGCACAAATGCATGTACATTGCCATGAACATATATTTATACAACTTAAGCTACACACTGCCAAGAAATTCTGAGGCATAGGCAAACATGCTTAAGATATATATTACAGTTTTATAGATAGCTATTTTATTTTGTAGATAATTTTGCTAGATGCTTCTTCCAATTGTTGTCAAATTTCTAGGGATGAGAATCTCCCAGTCTCAGTATTTCTATGATCCTAGCATCTAAACAATTTAATCTACATTTGTAGGCTTAATCATTTCTAAGTGTTCAAAATCGACTCTGGCCTCAATTACAATGAGATCTATAATTTCATACTATCATTCATTGCCTTATGTATAGTGTGTGTATTTTCAAAGGTGGTAGGGAAGATCATAGCAAAATTAAAAATTAGGAAAAACATATAAAAGGAACATTCAAGAATAAATAAAAATAATTCAATTAACTGAACAGCTTACAGATTTGCCTATTAAAAATCAAAGTTGGCTATGTATTTGTAATTATTTGAGAAAGAAAGAACATAAACATATGGAGGTTATGGGTAGGGGTAATTTGTTTTCATCAGATTTTTTTTTAATTTCATTAAACATAGTTCAGTTTTTTTCTGAGACAGCCAATTTCCATACCAAAAAGCACAAAACAGCAAAGTTTTACTTGTAAAACACTTTAAGAGCAGATGTTGTTACCAGACATTTAATCATAAAAATATGGATACCCCTGAACATTTGATGTGGACTCATATTTTACTCAGTAAGTTCTGTTTTATATTTTATAATTCCAGTAGTAGAAATAATTTTGGTTAATAACATGCAAACAGAGCATCATAGTTGAGTCCAATTGTATATTGGAATATATAGTAAAAGTCTGGAAATATATGTATAATCATATATTCTTGGGTCCCTTCTTGTAAGGTTTAGGTAAAATATTACCTCAGTAATGCCCTCTGATTCAGTTTGGCCTTTTTAGGAATCTCTAAGGAAACAAATTAGTTAAAAAGAAATATGAACATAGGCACTGATTGTCATTATTAAAAGTTCAGTAGAAGTCATTTATTCTAATGTGACATGTGTTAAAATAGATAAATCACTCTCTCCTAACAGGGCAGCTCAAGAAGAGCTTAGAGATTTTTTTCCTTCGCAAAATTAATCATCATATTAGAGAGACCATTGCTCTTTACCATTTTTCTTCTCAAATTCTGAATTAGCTATGTGAGTCCAGAAAACTATACATATAACTGAGTTGGTTAAGTGTCTGCCTTCAGTTCAGGTCATGATCTCAGGATCCTGGGATCAAGCTGCACATCAGGCTGTCTGATCAGCGAGGAGTCTGCTTTGCTTCTCCCTCTCCCTCTCCCTCTGTGCTTTCCCTCTCTCTCTCTCTCTCTTTCCCAAATAAATAAACAAATAAATAAAATCTTAAAAAAAAGAACTATTGATAATGTACCTTGAGGAATGACATCTACACCTATATTTATATCTATTTACGCATCTTCATCTATTTATCAATATGTATCCCCAAAAGTATATACAAAATAGCTAGAGTCTGACACCTTTACATATATAAAAATTGATTTTTTCAGAGATAAGCAATTTATTAACAAGTAAGTGTATAGGTTGTACACCAAAAACAGCATAATCATTTATACTTTTCAATATGAAAAAAACATAAAGTATTATTTTATGAAACTATATTTTAATTCTTTCCTCTCACAATCCTTATAACAGTTTAGTCTAATTCAAATAGCTTTCATTATTTGAGAAAATCAAATACATTCAATGTGTAACATAATTCTAAACATTTTTTTTAATTTAACAGTGGTTACTTACAAGGAGATTAAAGTCCACAATAGGGCAAGCACTTTTGGCAATTTATTTTTTTTTTGATGGATGTAGAAAAGTATTATAAATAATGTCCTGTGTCAGACAGATTGGAAGGTGACCCTCCATCATCACTGCCTCTAGTTATTCGTGCCTTTGTGTAATCCCCTCTACTTGAGTATGCAGGACATGCAACTTGCTTCTAACCAAGATTATGGCAAAGGCAATGCAATGTCATTCCCATAATTACATCATGTTATATAACACTCCAGCTTGCTAGTGGACTCACCCTACTGACTCTCCTCGATGGCTTGATGGACCAAGTGGCTATATTGGGAATGCCGTGTAGCAATGAATTGAGAATATTCTCCAGGAACTGAGGATGTTTTACAGCAAGAAACCTGGACATTCGATCTCACAATAGCAAGGAAATAAATTCTGCCAACAATCCCAGTGATCATTGAAGCAAGCCTCCAGATGAGAATGCAGTCCAGCTGACTTCTTTTTTTTTTTTTTTTTTAAGATTTTATTTATTTGACAGAGAGAGACACAGCGAGAGAGGGAACACAAGCAGGGGGAGTGGGAGAGGGAGAAGCAGACTCCCCGCTGAGCAGGGAGCCCGATGCAGGGCTCGATGCCAGGACCCTGGGATCATGACCTGAGCCGAAGGCAGACGCTTAACGACTGAGCCACCCAGGCGCTCCCCAGCTGACTTCTTGATTATAGCCTTGTGAGACTTCAGACAACCCAGAGCCACAGAAACTGTAAGACTGTGTGTGTTGTTTTAAACTGTTGAGATTGTGGTGATTTTTTTGCAGTGATATAAAACTCCTAAATGTCCCAGTGAAGGTATTTTCAAATCTAGTCATTGAGCTACCATGTGTAACATGCCATTCTATGTGAATCAAGAACCATGGTAGACGGGAAGGCAACAGCAATAAATTAAATATAATCCTTGACTTTAAGGATCTCAAATTAGTAAGAGTGGATCACATAAATAAATAAGTCTTATGCAGGGCGCCTGGGTGGCTCAGTTGGTTAAGCGACTGCCTTCGGCTCAGGTCATGATCCTGGAGTCCCGGGATCGAGTCCCGCATCGGGCTCCCTGCTCGGCAGGGAGTCTGCTTCTCCCTCTGACCCTCCCCCCTCTCATGTACTCGCTCTCTCTCATTCTCTCTCTCTCAAATAAATAAATAAAATCTTTAAAAAAAAAAATAAGTCTTATGCAAAGTATTAAGTGCTATAATAGAAGTAAGAAATGGATGTTATAGACACAAAATAAGGGTTCATGGGGGAGTTTCTGTCAACACTTTTCATTTGTTGATTATTCTCTTAAATTTCTTGTAATCAGAAGAATAATCGCTTAGTTTTTACAAAAAAAAAAAAAAAAAAAACAAAAAACATCTTGAAGAAACCAAGTCAGTTTTGCTATGCATCTGTTCATTTGCTTCTTCATTATGCTATTTAATGTTTTCTTCTATCTCTTGCATTTCCTACAAATTGGATTTAGCTCTAAAAACTTGATTAGATTCAAGCTCTTTTTGGTTTTGTTTTTGCAAGAATACAGGCCTATACAGACTGTGTAGTTCATGTTGTATCATATCAACAAAGCAAAACATAGTATCTGATTATCTTCATAAAAGTATCAGTGAGTTGGTGACATTGTAAAATTTCTCTTCAAATTTCCATCTTATAATTTCATCTAAAGTAAAGCAAGCTTTCTCTCACCAGCTAGTTATTTGATTACTTTGAGATATAACATCCACAAGAAAGGCAGAATACATTCATTATTTTACCCTGTAATCACCACATTTTAGAATCAGAAGTAACTGCTTTAATGGTGACCATCAAGTTTTGGGTTGTGTCTTTTTTTTTTTTTTTAATTTTATAAATGTAATGGATTTTATATATGTTCACTTATTATTCACAGTCTTTTTTTATGTTAAACTTCTCTCATTTTGGGCCACCTGAGTACTTCATGTTGATGCCTCTCTCCTTCAATTCGCTTCCTTGCTCTGGCAGCTTTTTCACCTTTTGACACATGTTGTCCTAGGACAACCATTATCCTAAAGAGCCCTGTGTCTTTGTTGTGGGAAATTATATTTGGATTCCACAGTTTGAGCCCTAGTAGTTGGTGTTAATTGTAACTGAAAGGTTATTCCCTGTCCTTCTGAGTGGGCAGAGAAAAGAAATACGTAGTTTTGAAAAACAAATGATATCCATTTCAATTTTAACATTTCAAGGCTTCTACTTAATTCCCTTTTTTTCTTATTCTGAAAAAAAAATGTTGTTAACCTCTTTTTAAAAAAGTAAACTGAGACATATTAAAAATTTTAAGAGTTTATTTGAACAAAAACTGATTGGAACTGGACAGTGCCAAGATGGAAGTGGTTAGGGGCCCTCTGCCAACTGGAACCATCAAGATAGTATGGAAGCAAAGGAAACAAATTATTTGATTGGCTCTAGCTTTTAGCCTAGTTGGCTGTTTGTGATGGATTGTCCTTCGTGTTTTGATTTTGTAACTTTGAGGTATTTACAGGCTTAGATTTTGGTTTCCTTAGGTAGGCCATCATGGCCTCAGAGCCACATCAGCCTCTTTGTTTAATTAATTTAACACCATTGAAAATATATTTTTAAAGATTTTATTTATTTATTTGTCAGAGAGAGAGAGAGAGGGAGAGAGCACAAGCAGGGAGAGCAGCAGGCAGAGGGAGAGGGAGAAGCAGGCTCCCCGCTGAGCAGGGAGCCCAATGTGGGGCTCGATCCCAAGACTCTGGGATCATGACCTGTGCCGAAGACAGATGCTTAACCAACTGAGCCACCCAGATGTCCTGAAAATATTTATTTCTTTAAAAATATACTGATATATACAATTATATATATGATAGTATACCAGACTTTCAAAATAATACCACTTTTGAAATTACTGAAAAAATAAAAATTTCAGTTTGAGCTATATTTTTTTCTTTGAAAGTATCTCACTATGGATATATAATCAAAATAGTGCATTTTAAATCACTTGAAATATTTTCTCTATGTGATTTTATTACTAACTTGAAACACCAGTTCACTTATTCCATGTTATTTCCAATATTTAGGAAGTGCATTTTTGTCTTTTTTAAATTTAATTTTATATTTTAAATAAACAAAATGTTTTGCATGGTTGCAGAGTCCAATTATACAATAAGGTATAATCAGAGATGTCTCATATGTATCCCGGTTCTCACCACCTTGATTTGTATCATTTACAGCTGACCCTAATCCCAGTAATGTATCTCCTGATGGGCTGTCCCCAATCCTCATATGCCATAACAGTTCATCTCCTTCTGACAACATAAATGAGAAAATCTTTTCACTTTTAAAGAGTTGATGTCATATCTTTATTTCCTATTATTTTTGTTACTATGTGCTATGTTTGTTTTTCTATTTATCATTTTGGGGTTCTTACAAGGGATTCTTTTCTTTTTCATGATTATTAACATACACACTATCTAGGCTAAACCTTAGGGATCATGATTTCTATTGAATATTTTTATTAAAGACAGTTATTGCAAAGTGGAAAATCTTTTTAAAATATGTCTTTTTAATGAAATTGAGCAATTCTCTACTTCTGATTTTACCAATGTAATAACTAGTGGAGTTTTAAAGATCGAGGAATTAGTCAAATTGCAAACATCAGGGACAAACAAATACTGAAGAAATTTGTGATCATTACTTAACTAAAGTTATGGAAATCACAAGAGAGAGGAATTTTCTTTAAGGACATTACATTAATGTATAAAGACTACCAACTACTTTGGGATGATATATAAATAACAATTTTCCTCCTGAAGAATAGAAAAAAAAAATGCTGAGGGCAATTCAATCTGTTCCAGCACATTGTATTAGGGAAAAAAATAAAATATGAAAATATGTGGAAAATAATACACATTTCAGAGAATTAGAAAATGTCTGAATAGATATAATGATACATTCATGATGTTTAAACTATTTTCTAATCTAAATATTTTCTTATTAAGAATCAGCTTCTTTTGGGATGCCTGGGTGGCTCAGTCATTAAGCGTCTGCCTTCGGCTCAGGTCATGATCCCAGGGTCCTGGGATCGAGTCCCACATTGGGCTCCTTGCTCAGTGAGGAGCCTGCTTCTCCCTCTCCCTCTGCTGCTCCCCCTGCTTGTGTTCTCTCTCTGACAAATAAATAAATAAAAATCTTTATAAAAAAAAGAATCAGCTTCTTTTGACAGTAAATTCTTAATCTTCTTTATATTAATTTGAACTTAACTTATATTTCCAAATTAACTGGAAAAGTTTGTGTAGAGATTGATTACCCATGTATTAATCCTAATTATTTCATTTCCTGTCTTTGCAACTTTGTCAAACAACAGCATTTTGATCCTCAGTAATCTCATTTATAAAATGAATACATTATACTTCATTTTAAAAGGGGTAAATGAGGACAATATCTTATTAATTCTAAGAGAAATGTTCTTTTTCACATTTTTGCATACCTAGGATATAAATTAAACTGATAAATTCTTGGGGCGCCTGGGTGACTCAGATGGTTAAGCGTCTGCCTTTGGCTCAGGTCATGATCCCAGGGTCCTGGGATGGAGCCCCACATCGGGCTCCCTGCTTGGTGGGGGTCTACTTCTGCCTCTCTCCCTGCTCATTCTCTCTCTCTCTCTCTCTCTCTCTGTATCTCTGTGTCTCAAGTGAATAAATAAAATCTTTAAAAAAATAAATTAAAAAAATAAAAAATAAATTGATAAATTCTTTTTAGAATTCAGAACGTATTTTTCCTTTTAGTTTAGATACATTTCACAAATGACGGAGTTTCTATTTGGAGAATTGTGGTATATATACTACCTAGTATAATACTCAACACATAACTTATATTCTGCAAATGGCAATATGTATTAGGGCAGACTGAGCTTTTTCTTTCAGTGTGGTCAAGCATTTTTAGAGAGAACACCAAGAAACTGTTGAACTGCTAATTATTTAACCAAATGACTTTATTCTGTATTGAAATGAAAGTGTTTTTATTCACTTCTGCCTTAAGAATTTCTCTTTAAAGATCTCATTCCTAGGAACATCCCCTTAGAAATTCCAGCACTGAACAAAACCTTAACAGACGTGTGTGTGTGTGTTGTCATTGCTAATAAACTGTGATGTCCACGAAGATAGACATTATGATATGCATCATTACATCTGCAGTAGCACTGTATTGACTTCCAACAGGAACTTCTCTTCATTACTGGTAGGAATGCAAAATGGGAATGTTACTTTGAAAGACACTTTGGTGGTTTCTTAGAAAACTAAACATACTCTTGCCATGTGATACAGCAATTGTGTTCTTTGATATTAACCCAAATATGTTGAAAACTTATGTCTAAACAAAAACTTGCACATAGATGTTTAGAGCTTTATTTACAATTATGAAAACTTGGAAGTAACCAAGATGTCCTTCAGTAGGTGAATGGACAAATAAACTGTGGTATATTCAGACAATGGAATATAATTCAGTACTAAAAACAAATGAGAAGGGCCCTTGGCTGGCTCAGTCAGTAGAGCATGCAACTCTTGATCTTGGTGTTGTGAGTTCAAGCCCCACGTTGGGCATAGAGATTACTTAAAAAACATAAAAAAAAAAAAAAAAGAAATGAGCTATCAAGTCATGGAAAGACACAGAAAAACCTAAATGCATACTACTAGGTGAAAGAAAGCAATTTGAAAAGACTATATACAGCATGATTCCAAATATGTAACATGATGAAAACGGCAAAACTGTAAACAATAAAAAAAAATCCATCACGGTGGGTGATTGGGGGTGGAGGAGAGATGAATGGGCAAAACACAGATAATTTTTAGGGTAGTGAGAACACTGTATGGCACTATAATGATAGATACATGTCATTATACATTTATCCAAACTCATAGAATGTACAATGCCAAGAGTGAACCCTAAGGTAAACTGTGGACTTTAGGTGATTATGATGTATCAATGCAGGTTCATTCTTGGTAAAAAATGTAACATCCTGGTGAGTAATGTTGATAACTGGGGTGGCTATGCATGTGTCATGATAGAAAGTATATGGGAAATCTTTGTACTTATCATTCAGTTTCACTGTGGATCCAAAACTGCCCTAAGAAAATAAAGTTTATTAATAAGAAAAAAATTAAATTTAGAAAAAAATCATTTAAAATTATTTCTGAATATTAAGCACATATAAAATAGTATTATGCAAATATGAAAGGCATAAAAATCATGATACAAAATATACCCTGTACCCACCAACTGTGGAAATAGAATATTTTCATGATTTTGAATATCTTGTGTATTCCTTACCTATTGTATCCCATTCCTACTTTCCTCAGGCTTTATCAGGCTTTTCTTTGATTTTATAATACAGATTCTTATCCACAAAAAATATGTCATTTAATTCTGTACGTTCTAAAGTATTATATAAAAGAAACCAGGGTACACATATCTTTTTCTCTTTTTGCCTCAGATAGAAATATTCCTATGCCTGCTGCATCTTACGTGCATACATATGTATATATTAAATATGCAAGTGACATATCCTATTCTTTCATATACTCTATTACATGAACATATCATAATAAGCCCATTATTGGAAATATCTCAGTCCTAACTGTCTCCCCATCTTGGTTTGAAAACTCCCTTTTACTTTGTAGTAAGAGTGAGGAGATGACATTTCTTTCCTGAAATCCAAGGTTGATGGCTGCACCTGAGAATGAATATTCTGAGTTTTTTTCTTCTGCTTCCTGATGTTAGACAGTGGAAACAATTAACATCATCCTGATATGCATGCTTCATGAAAAGTTCAGAAAGTAAACCATCCCTTATTTTTCCATTTACCATTCAGGTTTAACCAAAAATGGCAAGGTACTTTATTATACTCTCCACTATAGCCTTCCTGTGGATGGCACAATTACCTCTATTCTCAGTGAAATATATTTGCTTGACATGTCAGTCCATGTTTGCGAAGTGGACCCTCAAAGGGACAGCATTTAAAAAACTTATTTAATAATTAAATTGTTACGGATTAAACCTTCAGATAACTAGAATCTTTTTAAATTCATTTTGAGGAAACAGAAAACAACTAGTTTAGTAATTTGTCTTAGTGATGTTTAAATTTCAAGTGACAAAAATATTCAGCTTCAATTAACACAGGCAAATGGGTAATGTTTCATCACCAGATCAATCCTTTGATTCACATGTATGGGTTACTTAAAACACCTGTGTCAGAGGGCGGGACACTGAATATAAAATCCCCCACTGCAACTACATCATTGCAATCAGGGAAATAGTTCTTAAATGGAAAGGAAATTCTGATGGATTGCTAGATGACCTTGTCTTAGAAACACAGGATTAAGGCTGTCACTTACCTTAAGATTAAAATACTGTCCTTGTCCTATAATCTAACTCAAAGATGGAAAATATTTTACCCAATGGGTAAGGAATGGGAAGCCATTGTAGCTGAATGTTCTCAATTTACATCATTTTATTTTGTAAGTTTTTGTTTTGTCAGTTGCTAGAAACAACCTCAGTTTGAATCGATTCCCAGTCTCAGATGCTCTGGTCACCCCTGTGAATGTGAAGATGAGACTGGATTTTCTTTTCATTCTTCTCATTCTGTCATTTTTCCTGTTACTGGTCATATTGGAATATTGTCCCTTGGACTCTCTATGATGAAGATACTCTTGGTAGGAGCCCATTCCTAGATGCCACATAGAGACAAGGGGATTAACCTAAGCAATTTAACGTTAAGGAAACTCAAATTTTAAGAAGGTATTTTTAAATCCTTTAAGCCAATATGACTGACAACTCTTAACTTAGAGGTCCCAGTGTGATAAACACACCGGGGCTAGGAATGGGAGCAATTTTCCCACATGAGAGGGGAGAAAAAATTACTTTTTCCTCTCTTTTCATGCCTATGGAATATTTTCTTAGAGATAAATAGAATATACCCATGCCAATGCAGCCTTATAAAATGAGAAACAGTCTCATAGACAAAGTGATTCAATGTTGCCTGCTTGTTAATTAGCTTGGGGAAATGGGATCTGTTGACATAGTTTATAATGGCCTTTTAAAATGGTTTTGTGGTCACTGGCCTGTTTAAATAAAGGTCTTTTCACTGACTCAGTGTCTGATCTTCCCACAGACTATTAATAATGATGTAGTATGAATGACTTATGTCTAAACCCTTTTACGTTTTAACTAATGTTCAGCAATTAAAATTGTTCACCTTTTTTAGTATCATCCTTAATTTTGCTTGCAGGCTTCATTATATTCTTTAGTAGAACTATTAACAACATTCTCTATATTCTTTAGTAACATAATATAAATAAATATTTCTAGAAGAACACAGAGAATGGACAAAATCATCTTGCACTCTCTCTTTCTCTCTTTCCTCTCTGTCTGCCCACACACATATACTCATTCACTGTGATTTTAAACTGACAAGTATGTTCCATCATTAAGAGGATTTTCAACAACACAGGATTTTCTATATAATGGAAATATGTATATATATTATATTTATACATATTTATATATAATATATACTATACATCTATATATTTACTATATATTTATATATATTTATATATAATATAAATATAAAGTGCTTTCTTTTTCCAGTAATTAGTGGCATTAGACTTTTTTTTTACCTCTCTTAATGATTTTTGTTTCTCTGTTGTTCTTAAGGTAATGAGCTACTCAGGATTATTCCCTTATTGTTCTATACATTGTAAAAGTACTCTGAAAAATTTGTCCTTTCCACGTGAAGCCTAAACTGGGTGAGACAATGCTCATGTCTTTGTATTTATATAACCTAACTTCTGTTCCTCTATTTTAAAAAATACACTCCCACGCATGGTTTTAATTACCTATTACTATAAGTTGTTTTTCTTGAAGGGATAGACTCCCTTTATTCATCTTTGTGAAACTTGCAAATACCCAAGTTGGGTAAGTCCCACTCTTTTAACTGTCAGTTATCTGTTTGAGTAACGTGGTCTTTCAGGAAAATGCAGCTATTCAGCTCAAAATTCAAACAATCTTCCAAGTTCTTTCCTTGTGAGAGAAGAGCTACATGCAGACTTCTCATTTTTACACAAAAACTATTCATACAATGTTTACTCAGAGAGCAGGAATTTATAAAATTGAATAAGTAGCAATAGTTAATAAATCCCTGCATAATAAATTTTCACTAAGACTACTCTTAAGTGAAACTGGTATTTTTCTCCTGGGACTGCTTAGGGGTGAAGGATACAATGGCTAGTATAACTGGTTTCACTGACTTAATACCTGCTAAAGCTGCCAGCAGTTTGGCCCACCACCGTTTATGCATTGTCAGTGGAAATATCCACAGTGAAAATAAAAATATTGTCTTACTATTATATAAGGAAGCAAGTTTTGACCTCACAGTCCCTCAAGTTCCCAGCTGACAATCAGTGATTTGCAGACCACATGTTAAGAATAACTTGGTCTGGGGAACTTGGCTTTGTCTCTTGTTCTGCATACTTAACAATATTTGAATACTGAGTAGCTTTTGTCCCTGAAGTATTCTTTTCTTTTCTTAGAGTATTTTGGCATAATAAAACAGAAGTTTATTTCTTGCTGAATTCACGTCTCTTGTGATATGGGTGAAACTCCGGGGTAGATGTGCTCTATTTGGCAGCAATTCTGGCTGCTTTGTTCATATACTATCTCCTTTCAACACATACTTCCAACATCACTAGGATGGGGGAAAACAGTACCAGAGGCAATGGTAATTAAAAGTCTTGGCCCAAAAGTGGCACTTTATTTCTGCTAATTAATTATCCACTGGCTAGAATCAATCATATGATACCACTAAATGCCCCCAATGCCCAGACAGCAGGAAAAAATAGATAAGAGCACTAAAATCCACTTATTAAACCTCATTGTGCATTCATTAGTGAAATGTTATTGGAGTTCCAGTATGTACCAGGGATTTTGCTGGACATTTTTTATTGAGAGACTAAAAAAGAGGTGGTACCTGGCCTCACTCTAGGGAAATGGAGATAAATAGGTAATGTAATAAAATGTGGTAAATGTTATAATACAATAACTACATACAGTGTTTCACATCTACTGAGAAATGGTGTTAGAAGACCACAGACAGACTCATTGGTTTTGACTATCTGGAGAGGTTGTTAACCCTCACAGGAGCAATTTCTGTGAGGCCATGTTGATTCAATGGGATTCTAGTGAAATAAAGAATTTGAGAAAGTTATACAGAAGATATTATCTGTAGAGTAATTTTAAATGAATCTTGGGGATAATTTGAAGAATTGTCTCAGATAAAATAAAAAACCATAAGGCCAGTGTGTTTGGTAAAGTCGTATGAGAGTAGGAATGGTGAAAAATTAGAGTAGGACAAAATAAAGCCTGCTTTCTGCATTGTTGGTCATCATAGTTTTTGGTGAAATGCCAATTTCCAGATACTAATCAAATCATTTCTTTAGAATTAAAGGGTTTCCCGCCATTTTTAATATCTGTTATGCATGCTGAACATGAATTTGAATGTCAAAACCTTGCTTTACTTTGATCATGGATGGAGTATTTGTTTGGCAAGGAGACTTGAAGTTTAAACTCTCAACAGAGGCTTTCTGCTGAAATAGGAGATGTATGCTCCTCTGTCAGGCAAATAACAGAAGGGGTTTTGTGTAAGTCCACATAAGCATAAAAATGGCAGATGCCCTTACTTTCAACAGCTCAAAACGTACAGTCTGAACAAAGCATTCATCACTGGGCACACAATGAGGACTTCTAGATGTCAAAGGAAGAGATGGTTGGATGATTAGGGTGCCATTTTGTCAAACAACAGACTAGTTTCATTCACTTTCAGAATAATTGTCCTTTTTTCTTAAATTTCATGACACTATCTCTTCACTTTCAACAAAACAAAGAACAAAGCCTTTGATTGTAAGCACCATTTTTAATCACCGTCCAAACAGAAAAAAAAAAATAATAATAAGTTAATAATTAGTTAAGTAAAATTGTATCAATAATTAAAGTTTACTTTGTTATTTAAGTGAATTTTATAAAGGAACATTATTGTTTCTACAGAATATGTATAAACATTTTTAATACAAAGTTGCCTGATGTTATCAAAGTTTGTCTTTGTGACTTTTGAAAATATGTTTATATTTAAAATAAACACAATAAAATTGCAGTAGTTACATTATAATGTCATAATACCTGAATTCTGTGAGAATGAGACATTTATTTTCATGTGTGTGTATGTTTGTGTGTGTTTACAAGTTTTTATTTATATAGAATAAGAATTTCTATATTTCTCTGATCACTTGATCACAAAACCTCTTACATCAATTATGATGGAAAACCAAAGTTCCCTTATTTCATAAAAATATTAACTAATAACATGTGATTACTTCAGTAATTTTTTCAATTTATCTTTCATATCAAATCACACTCAACTCATTCTTAATTCTAATTTTTCAGTCTTAAAGCATTGCATATTTATCGGACAACTTGTGTTTTTTTTTGCCAGAAAATAATGTTCTTTTGCAACTTCTGATGAATAAAAATATGTCAAAATGTCTACATTATAAAGTGAAAATAATGGCAATTTGATTAATCAAGTCATTCTTACAGACTGTATCCCTCTGTTACTCTATCATTGCCATCAGTGTTGTTTTCAGCAACTCCAACATATTGCAAAGATTGAGAATTTTGGAATCAGACAGACTTGTTCCTTATTCAATATTCCTTATACAATACCCTTATTCCTGTACTTACTCTTTGACTTTGAATAAGTTACCTAACTGATACATAAAGTGGCATAAGATCTAACTGGTTATAAAGATTACTTGATGCATTTCACAGAAAATATTTCAGAAACTACAGACATACATTAAGCATGTATTAAATTATGGTTATTATTTTTCCTATTAGTATCATCTTTGACCTGAAGAATAGGCTTATCCAGTGTAACATAAAGAGAATGTAAAGATACATAAAGGGAATGCTTTAGAAACTTGAAATTAAAACATATTTGCTTGAATGTGATCATTTACCATGTTCCCTGCTCAAGCATTATTAACATGATAAGAAAATAGTAATAATAATAATAATAATAATGACAACTAATAATGATGATGGTAATGATGTAATATGCATATCATAGGAAAAAGAGGATTAGAAAGGAAACAGCAGAGACGGAGCAAGTGTTTTGGTAAAGAAGATAAAAATGAGATGTAAGTGCTTGCACAGAACAATAATAATCAGAAGCAAGACAATTTTTCAAAGTCTCAATAAGACTTGAAGAACAGATACCAAAAGTTATAAAGATTGAGATAAATTTAAAGAATAGAATGAAATTACATATGTGAAGAAGTTATTCTTCTGAATTATTCTACTGAATTACTTCCCTAATCAATTCAACTAATTCATTCCTCCCAAATACAAAAGAAGCTTGATACTTAATCTCTGGAACATGTAAACCTGAAAGATGCTAGATTTAGGTACAAGTAATACAAATAGTGATGTCGATGTGCTAAACCAAAATCTGCTCCAGAAAAGCAAGGAACACAGCAGTCTTTCCAAATTCTAGTCCAAAAATATTGGCAGTAAATTGTAGATAGCCAAAGAAATGACACATTTTTTTTCTTGCAAAATGTAAAATTACCCAGATACATAAATAAACCTGGACATTTGGAGATCTTATAATTGGGGGATTTTTTAAACCCAATCACTCTAAGGCATAGACCTCGAACATATACCTAAAAATAGGCTATTAAATTATTTTTAAGACATAATCAAAACCAAAGATTGCTAAACATTCAGGAAATGCTACCAAAGTGAAGACAGATACTAAGCATCAACAAAAAATAAAAAAATATATTTAAAGGTAATCAGAGAAAGTGTAAAAAGTACAACTAAGATGAAAACAAACAAAAATAAATTCTCAGTGAAATAATAAGCCATATTGAATTTAAATCATTCAGGAGAATCTGGATCATCAAGGTAGAAAAAAAAAAAAAACTTCAGTGGCTTAAGAAAATGAACATGTTTGTATTTACATTATTATTATTATTATTATTAATCATTTAATGTTGCTTTGGTGTTGATGGTGGTAGTAGGAGTAGTACCAGTAATAGTACTACCTGAAAGTTCACTCTGGCTGTAGATGACTCTCAGGGCCACACAATATCCAAGTGGAAAGAGGCTCCAGAAATCTATAGGAGCACCACCTATACACATGTGTTTTTTATCAACTGGGTAGGAAGTGGCATTACTGAAAAGTTTTACATCAGTAATTAAATGCTCAGAAAGAAAAGGAAAACACATTAGTGTTCATGGTACCATTCATCTTCAAAGGGAATAAGAAAGTAGAGTCCTTCCATTGACTTGGGAAGTAAGCGTTTGAAGTTACTAACACAAAATTTTAAATATAAATACAATGCTAGCAACTAAAATATCAAAAAAGAAAATGCAGTTCTTACATGTTATAATTGTGACAGAAGAAATCAAATTCAATTGTGAGTATGGAAAGTAAAAATGTGAAGATCTCCTAGGTTACAGAAAAAATATTGGAGAGATCACTATAATAAAAGACAAATAGAAAATTATAAAGAAAGAATATCAGAAGGAGTACACAGGGTTATTAAAGAAATAATACATGGAAATATCATGTGTGAATTGAAAAGTCTCATTCTCATTAATGAATGATGGTTAGAGAGACACACTCCAAGATACTTTATTGTAAAATGTTAGAACAGTGACTTCCAGAGAGGAAAAAATAATTTTCAGAATAATTGAAATGAAAATGAAATGTCATTAGAATTCTCAAATGCAACATTGGATTGTAGAAGATAATTGAGTAATTTCTTCAAATTACTGAGAAAAAGTGATTTTGATATTATTAAACTATCATCATTCTCCTTTGAAAGTATAATCAAGACATTAATAGAATGATGACAAAGAAGTGAAGATTGCCAACCTTATCCTTTCCTAGGAAGCTCCTGGAACTTGAACTTTAAAAGAGGGAATTAATTTTTGTAAAGAGGGAGTTATACAATCAAGAAAGAAAAGAAAATCCTGTGGGGTAAAAACAAGTGAGATTCTATATAGAATAGAGTGAAACCTATCTGGCTGATGGCAGCAAACTAGTAGCTGAAGAAGGGAAGGCCCTAGCATTAAAAGCAAAAAGAGAAACAAAAATTGGGGGGTGTAAAATCAGAGTAACTGATACCGAGGATTTAAAACTCTTATTTGATCACGCAGGACAAAAACAAATATTGGAAATATACAAATGGACTGTATGTAATAATATAAACATCAAAATATTTTGCCCTAATTGTTATATATGATAGGATATGGAGAGATTAAGCCATGTGAAGAATTTAAAATAGGTAAATATTAAAACACCAGGAAGAAAGTAAATAAATAAGGTCAAAAACTAATTAATCAAATCCTGTCAGTATAAACAAATTATTTAGAAATGTAGAAGGAAATTAATAGAAAATGACAATGTGTTATGGCAAGTCAAAAACATCTTGTTACAAATACATCACAGATTTGTATGTAACTTCTCTTTGTGTGATAGTATTTTTACCAAGTGGAAAAATTAATAAAGCTCTATAAAAAAAGAAATAGCTAAAAATGTTAAATGTAAATGGACCTAAGTTGTGGAAATATCGGACAGGAAATATGCTGTGCCTTTGGCTCAGGTCCTAATCCCAGAGTCCTAGGATCGAGTCTGGCATCGGGCTCCCCACTCAGCGGGGAGTCCTCTTCTCTCTCTGACCCTCCCCCCTCTCGTGCTTTCTCTCTCACTCTCTCTCTCTCTCAAATGAATAAATAAAATCTTTAAAAACATTCTAAGATAGATGGATTACTACATTTAAGATTATTAAAAGGCAAAAAAAATATGTAAACTTAAAACCTAATTTTTGACAATTGCCTTCCATGACTGCTAAAATAATAAGCTGCTTTCTTATGTCTATATGATGAGTCTTAACTAAAATAGGATGACACATTAAGTTAAAGGGTATTTTGGGGGTGGCATTTGGGGGTAGCTAGGTAGACTAGAGAAAGCATTCAGAGAGAAGAGTAGTTGAGTTTTATTAAAAAGTGGACTACCCTTGACTTTCTGTAGTTTTTTTTTTTTGTTTTTTTTTGTTTTTTTTTTAAAGATTTTTATTTATTCATGAGAGAGAGAGAGAGAGAGGCAGAGGGAGAAGCAGGCTCCCAAGGAGCAGGGAGCCCGATGCGGGACTCGATCCCAGGACGCTGGGATCATGACCTGAGCCGAAGGCAGACGCTTAACCATCTGAGCCACCCAGGCGCCCAACTTTCTGTAGTTTTTTTTTTTTTTTAAGTGCATGGAATCAATTGAAACAAATCTAATTTAGTAACTAAAATCCCTGACTTATTATTTCTTAATGAATAGATTAATATACGAGTTGGCAAAATATGGCCATAGGCCAAATCTGTCTCCTATTTTTTGTAAATCCCGTTTTGTTGGAACAAAGCCATGGTCATTCATTATGTATTGTCTATGGCTGCTTTTCCGCTATGTAGGAGAAACTGGTCACTTTGTACATAGAACATCTGGCCCACAGAGCTTGAAGTACTTACTATCTAGTGCTTTACAGAAAAAGTTTACCAATCCTTACACTAACAAATCAATGATTACTTTTGATCTAGTTTGTTGCATTTTCAGTTCACTATGAAAATGTACCTGAAAAAAAAAAAAAAAGATTGCTATTTTTATCTTAATATTTCAGTCAAAAAACAAAGTTTACTCAAATTTGTACTGTGGCCACTGGAACCTATGTTTCTTACTAAGTCTCTAAAAATAAGTTACAAAGTGAGATTTTTTGTGAGAAGGAGGTGTTAGATTTTGTTTTGTCTTTCTCTTGAGCTCATTTCTTCAAGAATGGAATGAAAAAAGAAAGTTGATCTGTCAAATCTGAATAAAGAAAATCAGTACTTCCAAATCAATGATCGTAAATGCCTCTAAATAGATCAAAAGATGGATAATGTAAAGAGAAGAAAAAAATACTTATAGTGCATGTCTATATATCAGTAAAGATGAATTATAATTACACATAAAATGTTCCTAGTGGAATTTTCTTGAAAATATTCTAGTTCTATATACATGGCTAGCTTATATGCTGAATTGCAAACTCTAAATATAACAGTGAATTTTACATTCTTTAAATTTTATGTTCACTGGAAGTCCTAAATTTTCTCATCTATAAATAGTTTTATTGAAGTGTTTAATTCATCTACTCATATCATCAAGATTATGCCTACCCTGGTTTGAATGGCAAAATGTATGTATTCAGGAAAAAAATATCATCGATTTTAACTGGTTGGCTATGGGCATGGGTAACCATTGTAAAATCTTTCAACTGCAAATAAAACTGGTCCAACTGATTCAATGTTTTCAAGAAGTAAAATTGAAGATGTACTTATTCGTAGTAAAAATGATAAGCATTGCAATAATTAGCATCAGTCCCCAAACAGTTTGCTTTGCAATTCCAAATACTTGAGAAAACATGCGTCTATTGGATCTCTTCTTTTTACTTAGAAATACAATATAATTGAATGAGTTTCTAAGACAGATGACATGATAATATTTCCTGGTGGAAATCACCCTATTTCTAATATGGGAGGTGCCATAGTTACTGTGGCCTTGCTGAAATACCCTCATCCTGTGTGCCATGGAGTCCTGGAAATAGTGCATTGCTTATAGCTTCATTGTCATTTTCATTCATTTTGTTATTGTTTCTCATTGTTTGTGTTCTTCAATTAATTTTTCAAAAACATTTTAATCATACCAGACATACATGCTTTTTTAGAACCCCAAAAGCTATTATCTATGACTTAAAATCTTTTGGGATAAAACTACTGTTGCTGAGCTTGTCCAAGTCTTTTCTCTAACGTTATCTCACTATGTGAGGGACATTGAACTGTTGGCAAAGCAAATAGATTAAGAAAGGGAAAAGGCTATCTCTTTATTTTAGATATCCAATGAATTGATACTAAATGTATAAGAATCATAAGAATTATTTTGAAAACATGCTTGGATTTTATCCCAAAAGAACAGACTTTGGAAAATGAATAAAAGTGAAATGTTTTCAGTTTGAATTTCCAATTCAATAAGATAGAAATAATCCAACCTAAGAATGAGAGATTTGGTGCTATACAACAACAACAACAAATCAGTTAATTACTCTTTAATATACTAGAAAGATTTGCGTGATGTTCAGAGAGTAATGGATAATTGCTTCATTGAAACTTAAGATAAACTTGATGCAGTTAGCTCAGATTTTCTAAATAAATTATTAACAATTATTTGAAAAATGTGCATTGAGAAGTAATTTGTTGTGCTTTCATTATTTTCACAAAAACAATTCAATATGTATGTATCTCCTGAAAGAAGAGACATTTTGTTTTAAAATTTAGATGTGATTAGTTTAATTTAAAAAAATGAAATTAAGGACAGATGTTAATTTATGTTCATTTAGGGGAAAAATGGAATTTTAATTTTTGGAAATGTTGCACATTGGAAGTATTTGCTTAAAGGTGTTATATGTATTATAATTGTAATTATTTATAAAAGAGATGTAAGTGCTGAATTTTGTGATAAAACATTGTTTATGTAAAATTTCTAAGAGCATTCCTATACATTGCAAACTTTCATAGTCTTAGGAAAAAAATCTATCTTAAATTTATTTAGGAATGTGTTCATTAGGTACTAGGAAGGAAGTTTTTGACCTACATCCTTCCTATTCTAATTCCACATGGAATTAGAATTCATCTTATGGAAATAAAATACAATGTTTTTTCAGGAAGTTATTATAGTATTCATATCCATATCAAAGCCTGCTTCCCTAATTTTCTTTTCCTAATATGACTCAGACTTGTTTTTGATAAAAAGTGATGATCAAATGCTGAGACTATAATAGTGTCATTATCTCAGTTTCCAGGAAGAAAAAAATCCTTTCAAAAATGTAATGAGACAGTATCTCTTAGACCATGCCTCGATCCATTTTTAGAGAAAATTGTCCCACTGTATTTTTATAATGTAAAGCCTTGTGATGTAAAATTTCTCACTAAACTCCATAGGCCTGCAAAATACCCTCTATTGTAAGGGTCCTGCATGTCTGGAAACATAAATAGTTAAGAGCGATGGCTATAGATTTTAAATCGCAAGAATGCTTTTTTAAACATTTCAACAGTGACAAGCAAATCAAATACAGAATATAACTACCATATATAAATTTAAGTATATATAAAGCTATTCTGATTAAATCTGATCCATCAGCCATTCTCAAGTATACAGGATAAACACACCCTTCAATAAAGTGTCTGTTAATAACTGAAAGTAAGATGTCATAAATAATCTTAACATACAGGTTTTTAGCACTGCTAATCCATTAGTAGTTTTCACTGGGTTTATGTATCACATTGCCATGAGGTTAAGGCCCTCTTGAAAGGATGGTATAGAAGACAGATGTTATGTCTGGCCCTTTATATGTGTATCATTTTATATTCACTACAATGGCCATCCTGCTGTACTTGATGTTTGAAACTGGTTCTGTCTGCAATTCAAGCAGTGTACAATATGCAGGTTATAATACTTAAAAAAAAAGAGAAGGAGCAGTAGTTGTTACTAGAACAGGATGGCTTTCAATCCATAAAGCATCTATTTTGAAGAACAAAAACTTGAAATAATTAATTTTTCCTGGACACAGGATACTGCTGAACAAAATTATGTTTTACATCAAAATTGTCTACTGTAGATTTACCTGAAGCTTAGAGTAAGGAAATAGAAATTTCAAAAACTTAACTGGGTAGAATTCAATGTCAAGTTGGAGATGCCCTGAGAAGTATATAATAATTTGGCTTTTTTTAAAAAGATTTTATTTATTTATTTGAGAGAGAGAGAATGAGAGAGAGAGAGCACATGAGGGGGGGTGGGTCAGAGGGCGAAGCAGACTCCCTGCCGAGCAGGGAGCCTGATGCGGGACTCGATCCAGACACTCCAGGATCATGACCTGAGCCAAAGGCAGTCACTTAGCCAACTGAGCCACCCAGGCGCCCAATAATTTGGCTTTTTGAACACAGAATCTCCCATGACTCCGCTTCCCAGTTTACTGTAAACTTAACATGTTCTGTCTTTCAAAGAGCAACCACTGGTTTTCTTCATTTATTTCTATTTGAACTCATTTTTTTGAAGGAATTACAATTTGTCATTGGGAATTAGCAATCACATTATGGGAGCAATGGATAGGCTCAAATCGTTATTACAAATTCCAGCCACAAATTCTCAATTACATTCTATGGTGGTTTGAACTAACACATGAATTACTGTTCCCTTTTTATTTCTAAGCCCCCAAGACTAAATTTGGACAAACTCTAAAATAATCAAATTTCCCTACCATCCCCCAGACCAAACTTCCACACAAACTAACTGGGTATTACCAAAATATTGGAGACAATTTTTCAATTATTTAGTAATTAATTGCTAATGGGATATTAATATAATTTTTAATTGATTCTAAGCAACTTTTAGTTACTTTAAAATATATCACTTAAAATTAAACATATATATATATATATATATATATGACTTAAGGGCAAAATTTTTAGAGAATATGAAAATGATATTTCATACTTTTGTCCTTTCTCTTTTTACAGTTCTATTTTTGCAACAAGTTGTGTTTATTTATCTGTACATCAATTTAACTTACATGTAAAACAGAGATGTATTTTAATGTTAAAAAGCAAGTTGCAGAAAACAGATATAATGTATTTCATATATGTAAAACACACATTATAAAACATCTTACATTTTTCTATATGTACATTATATGTGTATTATCCTTCATAACATACCTTGGCAGCAGTCATTGGACTTAAAATTTGGATTATTCCTGGAATGAAAAGTATGTTTTAAAAAAGTCGTGAAGGGCACCTGGGTGGCTCAGTTGGTTAAGCGACTGCCTTTGGCTCAGGTCGTGATCCTGGAGTCCAGGGATCGTGTCCCACATCGGGCTCCCGGCTCAGCGGGGTGCCTGCTTCTCGCTCTGACCCTCTCCCCTCTCATGCTGTTTCTCTCTCTCTCTCTCTCAAATAAATAAATAAATAAAATCTTTAAAAAAATAAATAAATAAATAAGTCATGAAGAGGATAATTTGCTTTTTCTATATCAATAAAGTTATAAGAATTAATCCACATGGGGCGCCTGGGTGGCTCAGCTGGTTGAGCGTTGGACTCTTGGTTTCAGGTCAGGTCATGATCTCAGAGTGGTAAGATGGAGCCCCGCATCAGGCTTGCACTCAGTAGGGAGCCTGCTTGAGATTTTCTCCCTCTCCCTTGCCCCTTCCCCCAACTAACACGCTCTCTGTCTCTCTCTAAAATAAATAAATAAATCTTAAAATAAGAATATACCCATATATATTCAATTTAAAATATTGTTAAACAACAAAAAATAAGTGAATATAACTCATCTTAATAATTTATTGAAAATTCCCTTTAAAATAATAACTTTTCATATATATATAATTAGATTTAATAGCTTCTAAAATTTTAATGCATTCATGTTATTGGTAGACATATAGAACATTGAATAATCAGTTTTACAACTTTGCCTAACCATCTTCCAAACCAATTTTGTTTTGTGGCTTTCATTCACTGAAGCCAATTTAATTTCAAACTGTAACCAAGAATGTTTTTTATTAAATTCCATGACATTATTGTGCTAAAATTAGATAAATGCATGTTACATTAATTTTGAAGTCTCACTGCATGTCAAATGAGATCATACAATCCTTTGGGATAACTGAGTTTGCCATTAAATACTGATTCTGAAAGTTCACATCAGTTCAGAGTCAATTATCCATTCTTTCCCATGATGAGAACTCTTTTTGAATAATATATAGTTCATTGTTAATTGTGAGAAATTGCTTTCTGAATTTTTTAAGTAATAATGATTGGCTTATTATTGAAGAATAAAACTAAATAGACTTTAAATCTTAAATATAATTAATATGTTATTTGATCATATTATTCTACTTTATTAAATATTACAAGTATCATATTTAGTCAAAAATTATTTTATTCCAAATTTAAGTATTTGTAGAAACAAAAAAATACATTTTGTGAATATACATTTGTCTTTTTACTCCATAGTCTTGTCACTAATGTATGTGTTTGCTGTTGTAACTGCCATAAGCTTTTAAATAGAGTTTTCAGGTGTATTTAATATAATGACTAAGTTTAAAAGTTTTTTTTTTTTTTCTGAAAAAGTTATTGTTGGACAACCAATTTAAAAATTAAGTGTTCATGCCCAGGGAAGAAAATATACTAAGGACTGTTTGAGTTAAATAATTCAACCTTCAAAAGAATATGTTTGCCTTTAATAGTGAATAAAATATACAACAACAGTGAAATTTCAGGAGGAAAAGAAAGAAAAACATCTAAATTATATGGCTTTGGTAATCTGCTAAGCCATCCTCCTCACTTTGTTACATTTGAGGAAAATGATTGGAAAGAAGGTTATGGATTAGCTGCAGGTGCAAAAAAAAAAAAAAAAGTGGTGGAAAACATAAAGTTGTAAATCCACTTAAAAATACAGAACTTTCAAACAATGAAAACTGCTGAACAGTGGCATGAAATTCTCTGTTGGTAGTAACTGAAATTCTTAGCACTGGAATTATATACAACCTGAAGCTTTGTGGAAAGGTGAAGTGAATTTGAGGAGAGTCTTCTTATTTATTTATTTTTTTTAAAATTTTATTATGTTATGTTAATCAACATACATTACATCATTAGTTTTTGATGTAGTGTTCCATGATTCATTATTTGCGTATAACACCCAGTGCTCCATTCAATACACGCCCTCTTTAATACCCATCATCAGGCTAACCCATCTCCCCACCCCCCTCCCCTCTATAACCCTTGGTTTGTTTCTCAGAGTCCATAGTCTCTCATGGTTCATCTCCAATGAAATTTTGCCATTTGCAACGACGTGGATGGAACTGGAGGGTATTATGCTGAGCGAAATGAGTCAATCAGAGAAAGACATGTATCATATCATCTCACTGATATGAGGAATTCTTAATCTCAGGAAACAAACTGAGGGTTGCTGGAGTGGTGGGGGGTGGGAGGGATGGGGTGGCTGGGTGATGGACATTGGGGAGGGTATGTGCTATGGTGAGCGCTGTGAATTGTGTAAGACTGTTGAATCACAGACCTGTACCTCTGAAACAAATAATACATTATATGTTAAAAAAAAAAAAAAAAAAAAAGAAGAAGATAGTAGGAGGAGAGTCTTCTTACACTGGGCAGATGTTTGTCATAGGTAACCTCAAACATCCCTCCAACATGAACAATACTGTCTGAAGGGCAATTGGAAAATCTCCACCATCAAGAACAGTTGGAGCTAAAACTAAAAGTGAAAGGTAGTGTTAGATGTTTAACTTGTTTATCAATGTGTCTCTTTTTAATTTGTAAGATGAAAAATATGAAATAAGAAAACATGTTAAATATGACTAAGTAATATGGATGATACAAGATTCTCTAGAAAATTAGAAGATTGGATGTGAGGCATGATGACAGTGAACCAGAGCACCAAAGAAAGGCATTATGAAGGAGGTAGGGTTTTGAGCTGAACTTGAGTCTTAGATAAGGAAACAGGAGGAATCCTAATAAAAAAGGCTTGTAGTGATATCTGAGTATTGAGGGACAATGAAATAATCAGCTTGGTTGAAACAGAAGATTATTGTAGGAAAGTAGTGAATGATAAATTAAAGTTAAAATTAATTACAGGCATACCTTGGAAATATTGTGGGTTTGGTTCCTGATCACTGCAATAAAGGGAATATTGTACTAAAGACATCAGGTGAATTTTTGATTTCCCAGTGCATATAAAAGTTATATTTACACTATAGTGTAGTCTATTAAGTGTGTATCAGCATTATGTCTCAAAAAACCTATATGAACATTAATTTAAAAATACTGTATTGCTAAAAAGTGCTGACCATCATCTGAGTTTTTAGCAAGTCATAATCACTGATCCCAGATCACCATAACAGATATAATAACAATGAAAATGTTTGAAATATTGTGAGAATTACCAAAATGTGACGCAGAGACACAAAATGAACAAATGCTTTTGGAAAAATGACACCAATAGACTTGTTCGATGCAAGGTTGCCACAAACCTTTAATTGTAAAATACACAAAATCTGCAAAACACAATAAAAGAAAGAACAATAAAATGAGGTATGCCTGTTTCCTAAGCAATTTATTGTGGAGAATATTAAATACCAAAGTTAAGAAGTATGATCTGGAGCCACTAAAGGTTTTGGAACAATGGAAAGGCATTTTCTCCCTGACTCAGATCTATCTGGTAAGTCAAATCATATTCAGAAGATCCCTGGAAGAGCTACCTATGTTTTTTTTTCCCTTTTGGATTAGGATTTACAGCCTAACCAATCCTGTCAAGACTCAACAATCATTGCTTGGAGTCATGTAGAAACAAATTATACATATGGTACTTCATTTAAAGAATTACCACATATTGCATGTACTCAGGAGCTACCTTAATTGTTTTCCACTTGCACCCTCCTTCCACAACACCCAGTAAAATCACCTTTTGCCATCCAACAGAAACAATGTCCATATATCCCTGCGAGCTCTGCATTCTTGCCAAGACTGACTGTGGGAGATGCTCTTATGTAGCTGAGGACACGACACTGAGACGGAGTAGAACATTTAATGGTCTGATGGCATGAAAGAAAAATTCCTGAGCTCCTCTATTTGAATGGGGCTAAACAAAACAAGCTCACTTGGCCATCTCTTCACCACAGGATGTCAAATAATGTGACCCTTATTCTAATTATTGAATACTCAACACCGTCTCTAACAGTTGAATGTGCACAAAAACTACCCACAAACTCTCTTTAAACATTTATGTTCTCATCCCACACTCAAGAATTCTGATTCAGCTTTGGACTGGGGCCCTAGGTTATTGTGACTTGGTTTGTCTGTAAAGTGGATTTTGGGAAAAACAACACAAAACAAAAACAATATTTGGTGTATTCTTTAAAAAATACTAAATACTTTAAATTTCATGTTTACTTTGCTCTAAAAATCATTATATCTTCAGAATATCTGAGCCTTTAGTATGTTCAGTAATTCAGCAATTAAGTTACCAGGTTAAGAAAGGTTGCTGCACATACACAGAATGGCAAGGTTAAGAGAAAACAAAAATTCTTTGAGACAATTGAAGTTACATTTTGTAAAATTGGCTTGCTTTTCAAGGAGAGCATTAAACTCACATCATACTACCTCCCTGGTATTTCCATGTAAATTCTAATTTCAAAGTTTGACTTCAAGAAACTGACAGAGAGGCCAAGAGCCCAAAGCCAAATACAGCTTCATGAATGCTGAAATAATAGGTATAAGCACAATGGATCAGGAAATCTTTCAAAAATATTAGTATAAAAGTCATTCTAACCTTTGCTCAGAGATTTAGAGTATTTTTTAAAAAATATATTTTTCTCCACCATTATCTATTAGGCATCATCTCATGGACAAATGTTCATCTCCAGTTTAATATAAGAAAAGATAACAAAAGTATCTCAATCATTCAAGAAAAGAGTAAAATTTATTCAAGGGAAAATATGTTATCATATTTAAAGATGACTTCCCGGTAATGGGTATACAAGGTAATAATTATTTCCAAAAATATTTTATTAATTGTAATTTTCTATCTTTAGCTCTTGTTTTTGCATATTGTTTAATGCACTAGAAGAGGAAATCGATTGCATAGAAGGGTTTGGATATATATATATATTTTTTAAATTTATTTATTTGACAGAGAGAGACACAGCAAGACAGGGAACACAAGCAGGGGCAGTAGGAGAGGGAGAAGCAGGCTTCCCGCGGAGCAGGGAGCCTGATGTGGGGCTCGATCCCAGGACCCTGGGATCATGACCTGAGCCGAAGGCAGACGCCCAACGACTGAGCCACCCAGGCGCCCCTGGATATTTTTAAAAATGTATCACTTGTAAATATCTACTTTGATCTTTCAAGCAAATTTTTCTCAAGACTGGGAGGCTGAGGCCTGCAACACTGTTAGAGTATGTGGGAGATTTCAGGAAGGTAGACAAAGAAGGTCTAAAGATGGGAAAGAACTACTAAAAGGAAGTATTACACATCCATATCTATAAATTTTTTAAGATTTTATTTATTTATTTAAGACAGAGAGAGAGAGAGCATGAGCAAGGGAGAGGGTCAGAAGCAGGCTCCCCACTGAGCAGGGAGCCCAATGTGGGACTTGATCCCCGGACCCCAGGATCACAACCTAAACCAAAGGAGACACTAACTGACTGAGCCATCCAGGTGCCTCCATATCTATACATTTTTATCTGTACCTATTTATCTCTAGCTAGAGAGATACCTATTTATTTTTCTACATGTGTGGATAGATAGGCATAGATCTGGATCCAGATATATATCCATATATATATATATATTTGGATTTGACAATTAACCTGATTTCATGCCTAACAAACCCTTGTTTTTGTAGATACCTTCATAAATGCTTAATAAGAATTTGAAAAAATAAGTTATTTTAAAATTGATCAATTCAGATGAATTGGACCAATGATTCAATGAATTAATTCAAGAAGAGATATTTATTGTAAGGTCTAGTGATGCATTTTAGGTATATAATTTAAAAAGGGGATTGTGTGCTATTCCATGATAATAAAAATAATTTAAAAATAAAATTTAACCACAAATTATTAAGGAAAGTTTAATAGTTCTATAATTTTGTGCACTGATGTTCTTATACAAACGTAGTCTATTGAAATATCAGCATATATCATTTTATGATTCTAATTTTTTTATTTGCCATTAGACTGTTCAAACAACTTAAGTAGCATAAAGTAAACTGAAAAATGGGCACAAAGGTGAATGCAATTAGAGCTGACCTAAGGGAAAATCTGTTTGAGCTAGTAATAAAGCTCCTGGGAACATTTAAGTGCAACTTTGTGAGGTTTCAGTAGGTTTAAATATTGCTACCGTTCCCTGGGATATGTTTAAATGTTGTTAAATATTTAAAATGCTGATGAATAATTTTGTTTGACTGCCTACTTCTATGAACACATCCATGTTCATCATTTGTTTCTTAACATCGGTATCAAAGGAACATCAATAAATGGTCCAAACTCCCAATATGCCACTTTGATTTGTTCATTGAGTAGCTAGAACCTGTTTGAATTGCACTAGTATCTTTCAATGAAGCAGATCCTGATGGAATTTAATGCAAAATTTATAGCTTAACATTTCTAAATACATATTTTTGTCTTTTCATTGTAATTTAAATGTTTATTCCTATAACTTTTTCATTTGAAAGTAGTACCTTTTATATTGATTCCTTGCATAGATCAGGAGTCCCCAAGACCACTCTTACTTCAGGCACTAACTGCAAGTTCAGAGATTCCCAAGATTACCTTCAAGTTTGATAATTCTCTAGAAGGACTCACAGAATATTTCAAAGCTGTTATACTTTATATTTTTTCACAGTGAAAGAATACTGATTAAAATTGGCCATGGGAGAGGTGCATAGGGAGGGTCCAGGAGAGTTCCAAGCATGAGCTTCTAGTTCATGAAAGCCCCCAGTGCAGTCATCCAAACAGTGCTTGTGCTTGCCTCTCCCAGCAGTTATGTGTGGTAACATGCATGGAGTATTGCTGACCAGGGAAGATTACCTGAGTCTTGAGTTCAGAGTTTTTATTAGTGTTCAGTCATGAAGATATGGTAGACCACATGAATAACTGATCTCAGTCTCCAAGCCCTCCAGAGGTCAGGAAGTCAAAATGACACCATATAGTCCAAAGTTCCCACCATAAATCATATGGTTAACATAGAGCATTTAGTTTGCCCCAAGGTACCAAGGTAAACAAAGACACTCATTAAGAAAGAGGTTCTATTGCTTCAAGATCACTTACCAGGAGATGAGGGAAAGGTTAGACCTCCTTTTGTCAGAATAAATTCTTTATTGCACAGAACTCTTAATCTTAATTTATTGGATCATACATTTGTATGTATAGCTTGGAGAGCAATATGAAAAATATACTTACAAGTTTTCATTAAAACCCAAAGAATTGGGCGCCTGGGTGGCTCAGTTGGTTAAGCGACTGCCTTCGGCTCAGGTCATGATCCTGGAGTCCCGGGATCGAGTCCCGCATCGGGCTCCCTGCTCGGCGGGGAGTCTGCTCCTCCCTCTGACCCTCCCCCCTCTCATGTGCTCTCTCTCTCATTCTCTCTCTCTCATATAAATAAATAAAATCTTTAAAAAAAAAAAAAAAAAAAAAAAAAAAAACCCAAAGAATCATTATTTTTTTCCTAGTAGTGCTAAGTAGGAAAATTTGTAGAGAATTTCACCACCACAACATTAATTTTACTTCTTCCATAGTTTATATATAAAGGAGATAACTACAATTAAAAAAAATCTTGACCTGGTACACATCAAATTCTTATATCTTAATACATGAAATTTTACTCTGACCTCCCAGCATATAAAGAGAGTGACAAAGAAGAGCCAAATAAGAAAATACAACTTTAATTTTAAAATTCTGCTGTAAGAATTAGGAGACTGGAAGTCTTATCTTGGCTTTGTGACTAATTTGTTATATGATTTAGGCAAACAGCTTAACCTTTCTAGAGCTCAATTTGTTCCTCTGTAATTAGTGAGTAGATTGAACTAGATTGATTTTAAATCCCTTTGCCACCTTCAAATTTATGCATATTTATACTTCTCACAAAAGAATAACAAGAGGTCTGTATAAAATTTAACCCGAAAGATAAAGTCAGTAAAAGCAACTTCTTTCATGTATTTAAAAGTACCCAGAGACATAGGTATTTGAGTCATTTTTATATTCTCATCATGAATGCTGAACTGATTTTTATTAAGAACTCTCCTTGATATGTCCCTAAGAAATTAAAACATGTATATTTAAGATGAATTCTAATACAATTAAATCAGATAATTAATAAACTTATTTCAATATTCAGGGTTAAATATAGCCCTTTGCTCAATATCCTTGAAGGCTGTTGATTTTGCCTTAATTTTTAGGATATTTATACAGTTTTCAACCTCATCTATAGTTAAGGTGAACAAGCTAAAATAGTGTAGTACAAACAAATTCATTCTTTTATTATCCAAATGAACTCTTACCGAGTTTAAATACGCTGCTGAAGTATCAGTCATAAGATAAATAATATTGTAAGGTAGCTACATAATGTGTACTAAATCTCCATTCTTTATATATTTTATGTTCTGTCTACAATAATGTGTTTTTCTTATATATACCTTGAAATGGCATATTTACCCCTGGCAAGGATTTCTCAAGTAAAATATTTATTTCTGCTGAGAAAATGTTTTATTGGGCTATTTCCTAATAGACCCAATGTTAGTGTCAGTAGCAAACATTTGTTTTTCCAGAAAACATTTCCAGAATGGACTATTACTTTCAAGGGTTTTGGCAACTGTGTTGTATGGGCAGTAAGTTCAGCCAACTGTCTTTCCATGTGCTACTCCTGCTTCCCTGAAAATTTTTCCCAATTAGCCAGAAACACTTTAGAGATCCCAGTGGCCTCCTGGAAAAACAGCGTATTTAAACATTTGTTCCACTAAGGTAAATCAAACATTTACAACAATCCCCACTTAGTATAACCTTACTGAGAGATATTACACATTACTTGAATGATTTTGAAGTTAGTGAACTGTCTGTAACATTTCCTTTTGAACTGAATATGTAGCCTTTTAAAATATAACCTATTAGATAATTTAAAAAAGTATATAACCTATTAGAGCATTAAATAAATCATTTAAAAATAGTTCTACAGATATCTAATATTAAATTAGAAATATAGTATTTGAAAGCTAAAAGCCTGGTAATTGAATTTGCTAGTAAAAATCTAAAGTAGTTGCATTTGCTAACAAAATAAATTTATATATTCACCAGTTTTTCAAAATTACAAAATAGGAAATAAAGGAAGCATGATATTTCTAAGATTACTTCAATTTTCAACCATTTCTGAAATAAATGAAATTATAAATTAAATATTTATGAAAATCTATTATTTTGTATCTGCTATTTCATATAATTTTATTTGGATGTCTGATTTGGCTAGATTTATGTACAAATTAATATTAAAATTAATTTAAGAAATGTATTCAATCAATTGATGAGCCTTTGGTAATTATATAAGTAGAGGTTGTAGAAGAGATATTTAGGGTACATTAATTTTTATGTCCATCATAGAGAAAGAGTGGCAAGTACTGAGTGGAAGTGGATTTGTTTCCCATTTATTCTCCTGGTCCTTTAAAACATAATACCTCTTAGAACAATTTTGGCTACTGCCCCTGTCTCAAGCATGCCAACAAGACTAGTCTCCTCTGAACCTTATCACATTGCTTCCCACTCTCATATTCCTGGCTCCTTCATTCATTGGCTCATACTTTGATACCACAAATCGACTTTGGCCTCCTTCCTATTCAGTCTCTCCTCTCTGGCTTAGTGAATTCAAAGTTCACTTCAAACTCCAAACCCTAACTTGGTGTGGTCTCCTAATTCTGAAGTGTCTGAGGTTGCCTGAAGCATTTGATAAAGAACCTTTTTTTCCTCCTTTTTTTTTCCTTCTTCTTTTCTGTTTTGCTTACATTTTCTTTTCTCTTTTTTTTTTCCCTTTTTTTAATGCTGATATATAACCTCTATGTGGAAGGATTGGTAATATAATTCAATTTCACAGATTTTTTATTTTTGATGGCTTATATATTGACATGAAGATATTATGCCCTTGCTCAATAGAGTGAAATGAATATTCTCTTGTTAGGGTTTTGAGGGCACACTAAACACCACACCTCTTCCCCATATGGGTTCTAAGTCAATTGAGAAATAATAGAATCAGTAGATGGAACATAAACCATCATCACAATTACTAATAAATTGGGTTAGATAAGACGAGAGCACAATTAGCATAGACTAACTGCTACTCTCTCCACCTTCAGTCCAGACCTAGAATAGACACCTGAGGATAATCTGATTTCTGTAGAGTAGATGCCTTACTTATTCCCCTGCCTCTCACTGGTTCAGTAGAAAAGAGAAAGGTCTTCACATTCATGATTTTTAATAGATTAGCTCCATCCAACTGACCAGAATAGAAAAATTATATCCACTTATTAATTAGGTAATCAGATGAAGAGTAAGAGTATATAAAAGACACCAGGAATTTAAAGGAAATTCCTCTTTTTGGTGATCCAAACTCCCAATATGCTACTTTAATTTGTTCATCATGGAGTTCTAGCTAAGAGCTACCAAAACTGTTTGATTGCACTAGTGTTCAATTATGAGATCTTATTCTCTGAAGTGTCAACCAGCAGAGTCTCCCTATATGGGGGAAGGCTCTGTATTCTCTCTTACAGCAAGTTAGTAGTATGAATGAGTAACTTAGAGTTTGCCTTCTAGACAAGATGCTGCAGGTAATGGGAATAAATTGAGTATGCCTGAGATTCAGAAATTTTGCTAGTAGGAGCTTAAATATATACTTCTCATCACTTTTATTCTCTTTGAGCATTCTATACCTAGACAGGTTTACTATAATATTATCTTTGAAAACTGTAGATTAATGAGAGGGAAAAAAAAGAAATATAGTTTCAAGATATGTAAAACAGGCAACTTTTTAGACACTTATTTTCCAATCCTTAATGTAAGCAAACCTCAGTTCTACAATTTCAAAAATGGTAAGACATCTCCTGCCATTAATTATACTTCAGTAAAATAGTTATATGAAGTACAAACAAATTTTATTTGAGAAGATTTTGTTTACTAAAAAGTAAGCTCTATAAAGAAAAAATTAATATTTTTTTAACTGTTGTAACTCAGTATCTAAAATAATTCCTGACTCACAGTAGGAAATACTTGTTAAATAAAAACAACTGAGAATGTATCATATGTAATTTGGTATTGTGAGTTTCATTTAGCACATTGACCTGATATTAAACTTTTTATCTTTCTGATTTCTTATGTGGGAAATTTGATATGTGATATTGTGAAAGTGGATACTTTAGTAAATGTGTGTGTGTGTGTGTGTGTGTGTGTGTGATCACTTGTTACTCTATGTGACTATATTTATTATATCTATTATCTATCTATCTATCTATCTATCTATCTATCTATCTATCTATCTACAATTTGTTGGTAAATTAGATGACATGAATAGATCATTGATTCTTTCCCCAGATGTGTTAATAAAGGGTCTCTTCTCCAGAGAAACAGAACCAATAGCACATATATGGATGTATAAGAGAAGATTTATTATGGAAATTGGCTCACATGATTACAGAGGCCAAAAAGTCCCATGATATGTTGTTTACAAGCTGGAGAACCAGTCAAATCAGTGGTGTAAAACAAAACAAAACAAAGCAACAACAACAACAACAACAACAACAACAACAAAAGTTAGTCCAGGGACTTCTTGGGTTACCTTTTTATTTTTACAATTTCGATTGTACTTTCTTAGCCTTATCAACTTTGTTCTAAGCTGTTTTTTTCCTATGCATTCAACATTGATATATATCATTGAACAAAATGACCAAATTACAGTAGTGGTTTGTAATTTTTTCAGGACTTTCCATTCATTTTAGTTTTGTAACTTTACTGTTATGGACTGAATTATATCCTTCAAATTCATATGTTGAAGTCCTAACCCCCAGTGTGAATGTATTTGGAGAGAGGAACTTTAAGGAGACAAATTAAATGAGGTCATGATTATGGGGACCTAACCTGGTAAGACTGATGTCCCTATAAGAACAGGAAGAGACGTTAGACACCGCTCTCTCCTTGAAATGTGCGCAGAGGAAAGGCCATGTGAGGACACAGCAGGAAGGCAGTCTGCAAGCCAGGGAAAGAGGACTCCACAGAAACCACCCATATCAACACTTTGATCTTGGATTTCCAGACTTCAGAATTGTGAGAAAATAAATGCCTGTTGTTTAAGCCCCAGAATACCAGTCTGTGGTATTCTGTTATAGCAGCCCTAGTAATTAATGGATTTGTTTAGATGCTTGAAAGTCCCAGAATATCAGTCTGTGGTATTCCATTATAGCAGCCTAGTAAATGAATGCATTTGCTTAGATGCTTGAAAAAGCATCAGAAATATAACAGTTTAAAACTGTATTACTCATTTCCTTTATCACCATAGTTTTTCATCATCCGTTCTGCCCTATCCCAGGAAATTATAGCCACATCCACCCAGTGGCTCAAAAAAATATGTTAAGTTTATATTTGAGTAATCTATTTCTTTTACACCCACTCATACCCAATTTATAGCAAGTTCTGCCCAATTTATTGCAAACCCCTTTTTATTTCCAGTATATCCCAAATCCGTCCATGTCTTCTATTCTACCTTGATACGAATCCCCTCCAAATCAGCCTCACTTCTCATTGAGAATCTAAAATAGCTTCCTCACTTATTTCCCTCATTCCACATGTACTGTTCCACAAATCTGACCTCAGTAAGTTAGTTAGTGTGTTATTTGGAAAATATAAATCACATCATGTCATAATGCAGCTAAAACCCCTCCAGTGACTTCCCATTGGTAAAAACCTATCCCCAACCTCATTTTCTTTTTTTTCTTTTTTTTTAAGATTTTATTTATTTATTTGACAGAGAGAGACACAGCGAGAGAGGGAACAGAAGCAGGGGGAGTGGGAGAGGGAGAGGCAGGCTTCCCGCTGAGCAGGGAGCCCGATGCGGGGCTCGATCCCAGGACCTTGGGATCATGACCTGAGCCGAAGGCAGACGCTTAATGACTGAGCCACCCAGGTGCCCCCCCCCCAACCTCATTTTCTACTTCCATTTGCCTTGTTCACCACAGGCAGCCGGAAGAATCTTGATTTGATGAATTAAGATTTGATGAATCTTCAATTTATCAAATAACTCACCAGTTCTGTTCTGATAATAGAGCTGTTGTAGCAGCTCTGTTCTCTTCTCTCATTGTTCTTCTTCCTGATCTCCATGTCCAGCTCAAATTTTACCTCCTCAGAAAAAAACTTAGTGTCTTTTCTATCTAAAGATTCCCCTCATCCTCAATCGCTATTTAACTTTTTGCCAGGTTTCTACGTGAATTTTTTTTTTTAACACTTAACATTATCTGAAATTATCTTTTTACTTGTGCTTACAGTCAATGAGTTTACAATGAGTATTTATTGAGTGACTGGATGAATGAATATTTAATAGTTATATTGTCAGTAATGATAAAATGACAGGACTGGAAGAATATGTGGGTGTATGGACATAAAACATATATACACACAAAGAGACATACAGGGACATACAGACACATGCACATATATTATATCATTGAGGCTAAGAGAGAAGCCTTGCTCAAATTAAGACTATTTTGGTTGCATATTAAACAATAAAACAAAGGGAAACTTATTAGAAGAATACAGGGATATTGAAGGAGTTGTGGTACAAAAAAATCGTAATAAAATAAGTTGGGCTTCAGGGTCAACTGTAAGGAAAGACTTGAATAAAGTTAGCTTGCTCATTCTCTCTCCCTCGCTCTTTCTCTCCATGCCCCCTTCCTTTGCTCCCACTTGTTTTAGCATATTGGTTTCATTTTCTTTCTGAGAACAGAGGAAGCCCATACTATTGTCAACTTAGAAGTTTCATATCTCAGTTTTGTTCTCAATTCCAGTTTAAGAATTATGAGGGACTATTCTGAGTGACTATGTTAGTGTCTATGGCGTATTCATACTCCAACACTGTGGCCAGAAAAGAGAGGCCATGTAAAAAGGTGGGATCCCCATTATAACCATGTAGATATGCAAATATGTGGGAGGGTAAGGAGAGCTCTATTTCTAGAAGTGACCAACACTGGTTGTACTATATCATGGAAGTCCTCTCCGACAAGGTTACAAAAGTCATTATTCACCAAGGTGATCTCCAACAGAAGTGTAAATTACGTGGTTTTTCAAAACCATCATGCTCTACTTCACCCCCACTTTCTTTATTCATTATAGATTTGGCACAAATCCAGAAACTTGAGTTGGCCGAAGATTTGATTTTTTTATTTACTGATGCTTATTCTAATTTTATCCATAAAAAATGTATTGGCTTAGTCCACACAGGCTTCTATAACAGAATATCATAAACCGATGACTTATGAACAACCAAAATTTATTTCCTACGCTGGAAAGTCCAGGATCAAAGCACTGGCATACTTGGTGTCTGGGGAGGTCCTTGCTGGCTGTCCTCTTGCTGCATTCTCACATGACAAAAGGGGTGAGGGAGCTCTCTGGGGTCTCTTTTTTAGGAGCACACATCTTTTTGACGGTATAACCTCATGACCAAAGGCTCACCTCTTAATACCATCACACTGGGTGTTAGGATTCCAATATACAAATTTGTGGGGTATACACAAAACTTCAGTCTATGGTGTGTATGCTATTTATATAGGTGTTATTTTTATAATAAATTATAAGACCCCACATTAAAATAATAATGCATTGCTACAAAATGATATTGATTTTAGTAGTAATAGCAAAAAGGTTTCAGAATAGTTTATCAATAAAGATTAATTTATTTTTTATAAGATTTTATTTCTTTATTTGAGAGAGAGAGAGAGAGAGAGCAGGAGCTGGGGGAATGCTAGAGGGAGAAGGAGAGAAGCAGACTCCCCGCTGAGCACAGAGCCTGACATTGGGCTTGATCCAAGGACCCTTAAATCATGACCTGAACTGAAGTCAGATGTTTAACCGATTGAGCTACCTAGGTGCCCCAATAAAGATGAATTTTAAAAAATTATATATTTAAATAAAAGAAGAAAACCATCCTCATTCTTTGTCCTATATGAAATAATTTAGTTATGCAGTGAAAGCTACTAACTCTCTTTAGGCTTAATTGTATAATATGACACTTAGAAAAGTGACTTAGCACATTTTATAATTAATTCATTGTGCTTTTAGACCTGGTTTTTACTTTATGATTTGAGAATAGTACCTTTCCCATATTCCATTGTTTAGATGTAAAAATGTATCATAAAATGATTGTGAGATGGAAAATAGCTTATACTGTTATATTCCTGCCCAAGGGTAACTTTGCTTTAATACAGTTTTATCTCTTGATTAATGTTCTGGCAAAAGGAAGTCACTTTGTTTGTGATTCCTGTGCTTGATAACATGAATCATGTTCATAGTAAATATAAACTTTCAAAGCAATATCTCTTTGTTATACCCAGTTACGTGAGGGACACTAAAGTATTTAAATGTAACATAAATTTTTTTCTCTATTTAGTACAAAACTACCTTGAACTAAAGATGTGATGATAATAATAGTTGATGGAAGAATATAAATAGTATAATTTGCCTGCCGAGTAACTTAGATGCCTTTGTTTCAAAAACAGTATTTATTTAAGAATATAAACATTGTCTAAAAGCCCCCTTGTTTCCACTACTTTGTTTTCATAAGTTTTTTTTTGTAAGCTAACCGAAAATACTCTATATTAATTTTGATTTTAAGATTATATTTGGGGGCGCCTGGGTGGCTCAGTCGTTGAGCGTCTGCCTTCGGCTCAGGTCATGATCCTGGGGTCCTGGGATCGAGCCCCGCGTCGGACTCCCTGCTTCTCGGGAGGCCTGCTTCTCCCTCTCTCACTCCCCCTGCTTGTGTTCCCTCTCTCGTTGTCTCTCTGTCAAATAAATAAATAAATTCTTAAAAAAAAAAAAAAAGATTATATTTTATTTTATTTTTTTCTATACATACAAGATAATTGTAACTTCTGATAAGATTGTGTTATATACTATTTTTAGGGAGGAGATAGGAAAACAGGAAAAAAGCTATCATTATCATACTTATGGGTAAGAAACAGTTTATTCTATAAGTCTACTTATTCCTGGAAAACATTTTGCTTTTTAAAATACTATTTATGCATGGAAATTTTTGTGAACTTAGAAAATGTCTTGGTAAAATTTTGACTTGAACTGGGAAACAGACATAATCAAAACAGCTGACCTTTTAATACCCTTACTTCAATGTCTTTCTACTGCTTTAGGATAAATGTTAACCAACCAAAGCTCAGAATGTTCCAGCCCTCACCAATCTCTCTGTTCTAGCTGTAGGCAATTCCATTTTCTACACTTTAGTCATATTGTTTTTCAACTGCTGCTTACTTGCAATTTTTCACACTTTCCCACTATCAGATATTCACACAGCCTGATCATTTTGTTTAACCACCATCCTGCCAATTCACCTAAATCCAGCTTATCTTAAGATAATTTAGGGTTTTTCGTGGGGGTTAATACTTCAAATAATTCCACCTGTGCAGATAAAATCAAGTCTACCAAGTGTATATTCTCACCACTCTGAGCTTCTCCAACTTATGTTTATAGCAAAATATTTAAATAGGTAAAGGGTATTTATTTTTCTGATGTCAATCTTAGTGTGGTAGGCAAAATTTTATTTCTAAGATTCTAAAATGGCCCAAGATTCCTCACCCCATTTTTCTAATTAGGTTACATGATATTACTCAATTGACCTTTACAAAGATATATTGTATAGGGGGACAAATAATATGAGCCCTTTAAAAGGGAAAGAGTTTTCTCCAACTGGTGGCAGAAAGAGAAATCAGAGATAATTGGAGTGTGAGAGGTATTTGAAGTGGGAGAGGTTCTTTACTGCTAAATTTGAGGAGGTTCAGGAAGGACCAGAAGCCTGCCTCTAAAAGCCAAGAGAAACCCATAGGTACAAGAAAATAAGGTATCAGTCCTATATCTGTAAGAAATATCCTATTCCTCTTTCATTTTGTCCTTCTGTCTACATTTTCCCATGTTTGCAGCAGTAAGAAGGGGAACCTGATGCCCCTTTAAATACAGTAGGTGCCAAGCATCAAGTAGGCTGTGTTCTAATGATCTAGCCAAGTGCCCATATTCAACCAAAGGAAAAACAAAACCAAAACCAAACAACAATAACAAAATTCAGAACATTTTTGATGAGATGAAAAGAAGAAAATAATTGGCTTACCTATAAATCTGTGCTGGAAGAATGACTTATCACTGAAGGGTAGTAATATACCTACCTGCTTACTTACTATGTACTTGAACAGAATCACTCTATATGACCTCATAGATTATAAACAGTGAGATTTCATGAATGGCACCCCCTGGATTTGTGCAACACATAACTTATAAAATTGCATGTAAATATAGAGAACATGTCTTGTTGCACTATCAGGAAAAGTATCAGTCTACTCTTTTTGCTTTTCTTTTCAGAGTGTCCTGGATCGCCTTCCCTTAACAAGAAAGTTGAAATACTTATCACTTTGAATGTTTCACTGCTATTGAGTTAGGAGTATTTTTGAAACTATGTCAAAGAAAGCCACATACTCAAATGATCCTCTGAACGTTGAATTCGGTATGTTAGGAGAAATGACGCATATTTTTTCCTTCCTCAGACATCCATTCCTCACCATTTTCCTTTTACATTGCCTCTCTCTCTTTGGATATAAGTATAGAAAAATCCTACTATAAACTATTTATTTAAAATTACTCTCCAGGGGCGCCTGGGTGGCTCAGATGGTTAAGCGTCCGGCTCCTGGCTCAGCGGAGAGCCTGCTTCTCCCTCTCCCTCTGCCTCTCTCCCTGCTCATGCTCTCTCTCTCTCTCTGTATCTCTGTGTCTCAAATGAATAAATTTAAAAAAATCTTAAAAAATAAAATTACTCTCCATTAGGAATCTGATAAACATTCATATGAAGGGATAAAAATGAGCCATAATTAAATGTGCTACTTACTATGGGTAAAGCATTAGTATTGGTAAAAAGAGAGACACATTTATGTAGAAAGATGTTCAGATTATACCTAAAATCACATAAGAATCCTAGGGAAAATAGGTATGTATTTTAAAATATATAAATCAATTATTTTGGATAAATACTGTAGATAAATAATAATAACTAGGATCAGAGATTCATTATGTAGAGATTAGATATGCTTAGATTATGAACTCCTTGGGAAGGAATGCGACCTAAATTTAGAATTGCACAACTTAGGGAATGTCTTTTTTTTTTTTTTTTTTTTTCTGTTCATATGATATGGTATTACTTTGCATGCATCAGTTCCTTTAGAATACTGTGTATATAGCATTAAAATGTGTTAAAGCTCTTTAAGGGAAACTTATATCAGTCACAATTAAAGTTCAAATTTTTATTTCTGGAGGATTTTGAATATACAATTTTAATAAAATAAAAATGAACATGAAGATGTAGTTCTCTAAACACTAATTTATTTCTCTAGTTTCTCAGCAAATGGTAGTCATGAAGAGTATGTGGATTTTAGTACTACCTTTTGCCACATTCTAGCTATCTGACTGAGGAAGTAACTGAAATTGTTAAGAGGTTTCTAAACTTTTTTAGTTCCTCCAGAGAATATTAATTTTTTTAATTAATTTTTTAAATTATTAAGGCAAGATATAATATGGCAAACATAATATGGATTTGGATTCTAAAATAATTACTTTAAATGGTTCATTAATTCTGCTCATATTAGAAAACATTTATTGTTAAGCATACATTTACTGAGCAGAAAATGTTTACAACACCATAGATAAGTGATAAAATATAAAATATTTACATGTTAATGTTTACATAATTTAAGTGTATGGGGTGTTTTTCAGCTCTCTCCTTTCTAACTGCAGAAAAATGGATTTTTTCCTGAAAATTATTACTGTGGAAGAGATGAAAACTTTATGTCACATTTTTTTAGAACTGCCATGACTGGAAGGGAAAAAAATGGATTGAATTAATGTCAACACTAGCATTTCTGTTGCATAAGCCAAGAAATAGCAGACACAATGGAGTGACTGAATACATCAACTCTACCTCCTTTAAGAACGTCCTTCTATTTTCTTGAATAATTATATGATTTCCTGAGTGTTAGTGAAAGAAAACTTAATGTTCAACACTATTGGGATGTGTGCTAACCTGATTAAGAGTCTAAGAATAATAAAACCAGAATTTGAAATTATATTTCCCTCCAGACTACTATCAGTTTTGAAGGAAACCATCCATCACAAAGATAAAGAAATGTCCTGTGAAGATTTAATTTAGGGAAAATATGTAATGTATCATATTGTGATGACTCCAAGGAATGGATAGGAAGACTAGAACTTGCATAAGAAAATAGTACACAAAGCCCTTCTTCGTTTCCTTTTCATTTCCAACCACTTTATATGGACTTATTTAGTAATAAATGAATGTGTATCTGTGAACTCGTGTCTAGTTTGGAACATCGTAGAGGAGGGTAATAATCTTGCCATATTTTAAAGACATCACTATTCTTTGTAAGCATAGTTAAAATTGAATTTTTTGATCATATGAATTAGAAAGCATAAAAAAATTATTTGAATGAAAGGTCAAAGTCACATAAATGATGATTACTATGGTTCATCCCCACATAGGTATTCATGATCCAACATTTTCTATACGTTCTTTTCAATGTTGTGTTCATGTCTCCAAACATCGAAGGAAACAATAACTGCAGTTACTCCTGAACTTGAATCACCAGGTTTGATGGAGAGAGCACTATTTTGAGAGTCAGTGTATGTAGGCATTGGTACTGCTACCCTACATTCTAGCTATTGGACCTGGAGGAAGTGACTGTTATTGAGAAACATAATCCTAATTTATTATTTTTTCGAATATTTTATTTATTTATTTTAGAGAGAGAGGGAGAGAGAATGAATGAGCGGGAGGGGCAGAAGGAGAGGGAGAGAAAATCCCAAGCAGACTCTACACTGAGCTCAGAGCCCCACATGGGGCTCAGTCTCATGACTCCGAGATCATGACCTGAGCCGGAACCAAGAGTCAGATGCCCAACTGACTGCACCACCCAGGTGCCCCCAGAATCCTAATTAAAATTTTGAAATAAAATACACAAAGAAATGATATTATTGCAATTATCAGGTTTCAATAGAATATTATTCTTAAGGGAAAGTTGCTTTTTCAATTTTTTTAAATTTTACTTTAGGATGTTAGGTCCCAAAATAAGTTTTTAAAAACAGCTTTATTGAGGCACAATTGACATATGGTAATTGTACATGTTTCAGGTGTGCATTGGTGGGTTTGATATATGTGGATATGTTTATACCCATGAAACCATCACTGCAATCAAGATCTTGAACATATCTCCCACTCCGTAGATGTTTCTTGTGTTTCTCTGTAATCCCTCTCTCTTATTCCTAAACACCAACCTCATTCCTAGGCAACCCTTGATTTGCTCTGTCACTAAAAATTGGTTTGAACTTTCTAGAATTTTGTAAAAATAGAATCATACAGTATACACTCTTTTTGGCTAGATTCTTTCATATAGCATAATTATTTTGAAAGTCACCCATGTTACACGTATTTTATTGCTGAATAGTACTCCGCTGTATGTCTATAATACAATTTATTGATCCATTCATCTGTTGATGGACACTTGTGTTCTTTCCAGGGTATTATTATAACAGATAAAGATGCTATGATCTTAGCCATTTTATGGGGGTGTAGTATTGTAGGTTTTATTTACGTTTCCCTAATGACTAATAATGTTGAACATTTTTTTATGTGTATGTTTCCCATCTGTTTGTCTTCTTGCGAGGGACTGGTTTTTATTTTCCTTGTACACCCAAGATCTATCATAGTAGCTTGAACATAATAAGCACAGGTAAAATATTTGTTAAGATGAATTATGTTGGATTTTGAATAAGAATGTATTTTTCATATATTGTTTTTTAACTAAATATTTCATTTTAGAACAGTTTTAGATTTACAGGAAGATTGAGCAGATACTACAGTGATTTCTTTCTTTCTTTTTACTATGGAGATTTCTTATGTATCAAAACCTACTTTTCTCTGTTATTAACTTCTTACATCAGTATGGCACATTTATCATGATACCTGAATGAATGTTGATATACTGTCATGACATAAATCCCATATTTTATTCAAATCATGTCAGTTTTTACATAGTCCCCTTTTTTTAGTTTCAGGATTCACAGAATACATTTAATTGCCATGTTTCCATAGTTTACTCTTAGCTGTGATGGTACCTCAGACTCTTCTTGTTTTCAATAAATCTTGACAGTTTTGAGGAACATTTGCTAGTTATTTTGTAAAATATATTTCAACTGAGATTTGTATGATTTTTTTCCTCACAAATGAACTGGGGAGAAAGACCATGGAAGTGAAGTACCATTTTCATTTTATTATATCAAGAGTATGTATTAGCAACATGATTTATCATTATTTTTGTGACGATTTTGAGGTTAAAATATTACATACAAATGTTTTTAGGGACGAATACTTAATTTTTTTAAAGTGTATAATTTAGCCCTATTTTCTCACAAGCTTAAGTTTAAAAGAAAACTAGTGGTTGCATTAAACTTGGCAACTTTTGAAACCAAAATTTTATAGCTGTCTCACAACAGAGTAAACATACATAAGTGATATGTAATTTCCTCTTATAACCAGAAAATTATCTGATCAAATGCCTTCTTCTGTCTGCCCAATTCCTGTTCTATTTTATTTTTTTTTATTTTTTATTTATTTATTTATTTTTTAAAAGATTTTATTTATTTGGCAGAGAGAGACACAGCAAGAGAGGGAACACAAGTAGGGGGAGTGGGAGAGGGAGAAGCAGGCTTCCCGCGGAGCAGGGAGCCCGACGTGGGGCTCGATCCTAGGACCCTGGGATCATGACCTGAGCCGAAGGCAGACACTTAATGACTGAGCCACCCAGGCACCCCTTCCTGTTCTATTTTAAATGACTAGTTTAACTTTCTAAATGCAAGTCAATAAGTATATATCAACACACAAAATAGGGTGGAAATTTCCTATGTCTTAAATAAATAACAGTTTACTTCACATCTATCTGTCATTAGGGAAATAGGTGAAATTTAATTACTGTAATTTAAAATCAGCCCAAAATGTCCCATGGAGGACAGGTTGTTATGGGTTGTAATTTGAGTCAACATAGTATAATATCCTGCTGCATGGCACATCCTAGAATACGAATGTCTGAGTTCCATAAAAACACTACCATGTTAGTTAATCATTAGAAAAATACTTAGCTTTTTTGGGTTCTCTATATCCATAAAATTGTAATGCTAATGGTGATTTGATCAGTATAGTTGTTTTGTTTTTTTTTTCATTCTCATATTATATCCTGTAGAATCATACTCAAGAATTACAGGGCGATGGGTATTAAGGAGGACATGTGTTGTGATGAATACTGGGTATTATACACAGCTAATGAACATTGAACACTACATCAAAAACTAATGATGTACTACACAGTGGCTAACTGAAATTAATAAAAAAAAAAAGAAAAAAAAAGAATTACAGGGGCAATTTATTGCAACGCAGTCCAGAGTTGCAATGTAGATAAAAATGTTACCTACAATTAATTTGTTCACTTCCCCTCTATTTAAATTCCTTTATAGACAGGAACTCAGAATATTCAATCTGCTGGCATATCATCATCTAAATGCCACTTATATGGCAACAACTTCAAATTTGTCAACTCCCTGTTCATGTGGCCACTTGTATTTTTAATAGATACCTCAAACATAACATGGGTGAAACTGGATCCTGACTTTCTTCCCATACCTACTTAATCTGCATTCTTACTCATCTAGGTTAATGGCAATTATATCCTTGAGGTGCTCATGTCAATTTGTTGTCAATTTTGTTCTTTCAGTAACTCACTAATACTAAATTTATCACTCTTGTCCTACCTTCAAAATATATCAAACGTACAACCTCTTCTCACCAACTCCAGTTCACACCAGTATAATTCTAACCTTCTGCTACCAGAACCTGCCTGCCTCCACCGGACTCATTTCAGTCTATTCTTAACAGAGTAGATAAAGTTATCATTTCAATAAGTTTAATCATGTTATTTGTCAGCTCAAAACTCTCTAAGTTTTATTTCCTTCCATAATTAAAGCCAAAGGGTAAACAAAGTTTACAAAATTCTACAATAATCTGGTATTCTGTTCCTTCCTTGACTTCATCCCCTATTATTTGCACCCATGGTCATAAACTTCAGCTATACTGGTATTTTTGCTATTCTTGAAAAGTACCAGGAAAGACCCAATTTGGAAGGTTTGCACTGTATCCACAGATACCCACTGGACTAACTCTCTTACCTCATTTTTTTTTTTTTTAATTGCTCAAGAGAAACTTCAAAGGGATGCACCACCTTAGTTCAATTTGCAATCCACTGCTCCCACCCTCCCTATACACTCTTTTTAGTACTTTTTCATTTATGTAACTGTTTTCTCCTATTGGATATTAAGTTCTTTGAGCACAGGAAAATTGACTTCCTTGGTGATAGTAGCTAAGATTCTCATCATGACATGATTTGTTGTAGCATTGTGCTTGGCACTCAATAATGTTACATAATAAAGAATGGATTAGTCATTGCTTTTACAAATAACTAGGTCTAAATATACAGATGTGTATCCATGTACTTGATAGCAATGTGGTTATTTTACAGCTATCTTGCTCTATATATACTTCTATATGGTATAAATATCTATTATATATAGTACATGGTATATATATATTTATATTTATAACATATATATCACACCATATGCATATGCATATGTGGTGTATCTATATGTATATAATTAAACAGATCACCATAATTTTAGAAAATAGTTTTATATAGGTCTCCCATTTATTCAAATCTGTTTGTGTATATTTTCTGTAAAGATATTTCATTGCAAAATATCAACCAAATCTTTCTAAACATATAAAAAAAGATTGATTGTGCCTTTGAATTTTAAAGACATATCCTTACAGTATTTAAATTATATGTAAAACTGGTTTTCCAGTATATATATGATGATAGCGATCAATTTCCACTATTTTTCCTAATTTGCAAGTGAAATCTGTAAGGTGATTACTTCTGCTACTTTTAAAATGATCATCCTTTCTCTTCCAAATAGATTTACGCTTTTTAAAAGAAATAGTTTTAAAAATACTTGATATATTTATAACTTTATGACTTATAACTGCATCAAAATCATGTTGTCTTAATACTTCTATAAATATAAACACACATGTATGCATACACATATATACTTGTGAAATATATAATTTTAATAGTACTAATCTTATTCCAATCCAGAAGAATTTTGAACAATAAATTTGTTAGAGTCATTATTAGCTTACTTTTTCCCAATTTTCTTATTCTGTTTTTCTGATGATTTTATTTTATCCTGATTCTCTTTCATGAAATAAACTGGATTGTAGAAAACTTATTTTTTTTTATATATTCCAAGTTTAGCTAACCTAAGCTTAAGGATTGCAAATCATGGATGTTTGTCAAAATCTGATTAATAAGAAGATTTAGCAAATGTGGTTCATTTTCTTGATTAAAAGAAATCAAATGCTTGAGATTTGCCAAGTGACCTAAGGAAAAAATAAAAAAAGATATTCTAAATGAGACCACATGTTTCCAACTGGAAATAGAGCAAAGTGTGTGACAGCTTCATTAAAACCTTGTTGTAAACCACTTTTAGTAACAACAAAAATCAACATACCCAACAAATTTGAATCAGGAGAAAAATGCTTCTGCATCACTTTGCCCCTCTTTTCCTTCTTCTGGGTAAATAACATCACTCAAATTTCTTATTGTGCAGTTAAATACTTTTATGTAATCAGCAAGATGTCTAGAAATCTCTCGTTATAAGTAATGTGAGTTTGAAAATTGTATCACTTTCTTTTTATGAAAAGAGAAAAGATAAGTTAAACTTTTTTGTGAAATGATTTTGATTTAGAATAAGAACCAATCGTACTTTCACTGCCATGAAATGTTCAAATAAAAATGATATTCTGGACAATGGTGATATTGCTGTAAAACCTCCAAAATTTCGTCTTAAAAACAGCTATTGATACTGTTTCAGAACGGCTGATGTAAGAGTTTAGCAGTGATCAAGGCTTTTCAATTCTGCCAATCTAATTTTTATAAATTTATTATTTTAATTGAATTGTTATTTTTCTCTTGTTTGTTCCCGAATATTGACATGAATATAAAAATGGGAAATCGTATGGGGCGCCTGGGTGGCTCAGTCAGTTAAGCATCTGCCTTTGGCTCAGGTCATGATCCCAGGGTCCTGGGGCCAGCTAAAATATTTCCAAGACAATTTATCTGAGAGAATTTCAGCAGATATTTATATGAATTGAGTCTATAATCTTTTTTGTTAAATTGATAAGGCAGAATGGAAATTCACTCAATAGAAATACGGAAGTAAGTTAGAATAAGAGAAAAAATCAAAAAGAGAATTCAATGATGGCACTGAAACAAAAAAGGAATTCAGAACATGATGGCTAAGAATGACCTAATCTTTACTTGGTCTCCTTCTGTTGTTTCTGTTGCATGCCAGGAAGCACATATTTAAGCTTGAAATAAACAGAGAAAGATGAAAATGCCCAACAGGCTAAATTTAATTTTTTAAATATGCATTTCCTTCACAAAATTATAGCATTTTATGACTATTTCCAATACGTTTTATAAACATTTATAATATATCTATTGTCATGTATATGTCATTCTTTGTAATGTTTATCATAATTAAACAAAATTTTTTACATTTCCATTTGATGTTTTTAATCTTTCTTACTTAATTATTAAAGACCTATTTAGGCTTCTTGTACATGATTCATATATATAAAAATGTACATAAAATATACATGAATTATATATAAGTATATACATACACGTAGTACTTTTGTATGTATTTAAATTATATCAAGAGATTTAAATCAATTAAAATATTAGTAGATTTCTGATATACCTGTGAATTCTTCAATACATCAAGAAAGAATGTAATTCAATACCTTAACTGTGCTTCTTCCTATTGAAAAACAGCTGTGTCTGTAAATATATGCCATTTTCATTTATTTCTTAAGTGGTATATTTACTAAAAAAAAAAAAAAAAAAGTGGTATTTTTACTGTCTTTAAGTCCATGAAGCTCATGTATTTCCATAGCACATTTGAAAAAAAAGAATTAGCCCAAATAATTTCAAATCCAAATATTTGTTTATCTTCACTTAAATACAAGCATTTTACTTTTTTTTTTAAAGATTTTATTTCCTTATTTGAGAGAGAGAGAGCCTGCGAGCCCATGACCAGGGTGGGGGGGGGGGCAGAGGGAGACAGAGAAATAGACTCCCCGCTGGGAAGGAACCCGACTACCTCAGGCTCAACCCCAGGACCCCAGATCATGATCTGAGTCAAAGGCAGATGCTTAACCAACTGAGCCATGCAGATGCCCCAAGCATTCTACTTCTATGCAGTTTTGTGTAAAGATCTAAATAGTGAATAGAAGTTTTAGACTTGTCGGCTTGGACAGATGAAGAATAAGATAACAGTATAGACAACTATGAGAGATTATAAATTTCCTATCACTTGAAGTCAGTAATAGAATTGAATGTTATTTGCAACATTTATGGATTGGATATGAAAATATAACCTATGTGGCTGTAAGAAACTGATGAAGTATTTTTCTCTTCTTGATGACACTCCACTTAGTCTTCCTTGTAACATGGCAATCTGGGGATGCATTGTATGTGGACTAACATAACATAATAAAATAAAATTAAATTAAAAAAATGACATGCCATGGGAAAAAAAAAAAAAAAAGAGAGAAGATAGCAGGAAGGGAAAAATGAAGGGTGAGAAATCGGAGGGGGAGACGAACCATGAGAGACTATGGACTCTGAGAAACAAACTGAGGGTTCTAGAGGGGAGGGGGATGGGGGGATGGGTTAGCCTGGTGATGGGTATTTTTTTTTTTATTTTTAAAGATTTTATTTATTTATTTGACAGAGAGATAGAGCACAAGTAGGCAGAGAAGCAGGCAGAGGGAGAGGGAGAAGCAGGCTCCCCGCAGAGCAGGGAGCCCGATGCGGGACTCGGTCCCAGGACCCTGGGATCATGACCTGAGCCAAAGGCAGCCGCTTAACCGACTGAGCCACCCAGGCGCCCAGGTGATGGGTATTAAAGAGGGCACGTACTGCATGGAGCACTGGGTGTTATACGCAAACAATGAATCATGGAACATTACATCAAAAACTAATGGTGTAATGTATGGTGATTAACATAACATAATAAAATAAAATTAAAAAAAATGACAAGGCAATCTCAAGATAGTTAGATGTCTTACATTGTGGCCTGCTTTCCCCAAAGTAAAGGTTCCAAGAGACCAAGACAGAAGCAACAAGGTTTTCTTATAATCTTAATCAGAAAACTCAATCCACCTTTGTTGCTGTACATTGTTTATATGGGGCCAGCCCAGATTTAAAGATTGAAGGCACTATACAGGATATAAATACCAGAAAATGTGGTTCACTGGATTTGGAGGGTCATCTTATAGACTACCATGATGGTAACCAAATTAAGAACATTTATAAAGATCTAATCTTTTAAAAATTATTTGAGGGCGCCTAGGTGGCTCAGTTGGTTAAGCGACTGCCTTCGGCTCAGGTCATGATCCTGGAGTCCCTGGATCGAGTCCCGCATCGAGCTCCCTGCTCGGCAGGGAGCCTGCTTCTCCCTCTGACCCTCCCCCCTCTCATGTGCTCTCTCTCTCTCTCTCTCTCTCATTCTCTCTGTCTCAAATAAATAAATAAATAAAATCTTTAAAAAAAATAAAAAAAATAAAAAAAATAAAAATTATTTAATAATAGAAAAAAGAACAATCCAACAAAATCTAAATGATTATATTAGTATGGCAGTTACCAACATTCCAGTGGGTATTAAAATGTCCACTCATCTGAAAAATTCATTCATTGATCTCATTTTGCCATTAATTCAACCTGTTGGATCTACAGAGTTGCTATCAGAATAAGATACTTCTCAGTAGCCACAATAAATCTGTTTTACAGTTCAGACAGCTAGCTGATGATTTCCAGTTCTTTATTTACTGTATGACAGAGAACACTAGGACATCAGTCAATAATTTGCCAAGAGAATTTGAAATGTGCAAAGCTATGTTCCCTGAAAAAATGATGATTCTTCACATGAAAATTCCTGTGGACTCCTTATGAGATGCAGGAAGATCCTCTATCTGGGCAAGCTTATTTAGATTTTAACACAAACAGTGATGTATTTCAATATATTTTTTCAATTAATAAAGCAAAATTGTTGTATTCCAAGCATCCTCGAGATCATTCATTCTACATTTTAGCATTAACTACCTCCTGCCAAAATGATTGTTCTAGAAGTTAATTCTTAGGGGGATTTTCTTAAGAAAACCATAACTACACTTAAATTATTTTCCCTTGATAGTGTGAAAGAAAAATAATTCAATGAAGCCCATTAAAGATGATAAAGCAGACTTTATTCGGCATCATCATTATAGATATAAGGGCGACTGCAATGGAATTTTATAGTAGGGAAGAGAGAATGGGCTTAACTCTGAATACAGCATGGGCAAATGGGAATTTATAGCTAAGGAACAAGGAGTGGATCAGTTGGTAGAAAATTACTGAGAGGAAACATCAGGGGTAAGGAGGAGTTGTGGCTAAATTGATGTAACAGGATTCTGGGTGAAGACTGGCCAGGGTGACCAGACATCACCTGGAGGATCATGAAGGATGAGAATCCTGATCAGATGTTGAAGGAGACCAGATATGGAGGGTGCGAGGTTCTGGTTAAATTCACTTAACAGGGTTCTTGCTAAAAGTAGCTCTTACAAGGGAAGTACACAGATGGACATAGAAGAAATTTCAAGAGCCTGACTAAAGTTTGGTCAAACAAACAAACAAACAAAATCTGTCAATAATCACTGAGAATCTTTTTTTTTTTTTTTTGGCTAGTTCATGAGCTAGTCTTTCTTCAAAAGAGGATTATTGATCTAGTTACCTCTGCTCTAACTTGGCCCTAATGAACTTAACCACTTAACTGCTTGGCATATCTTTCCACCAGAAACCACACTCCAGATTTGGGACAAGCCCATTCAGCAATATTAACTAATGCATATTTATAGATATGACAGATTTCCTAGAGTATTTGACTCTACAACTAAAATTTTTCCTGGATTTTTAAGGATCAACTTGAGTGTGATTTTTTAAGGAACGGTTAAGCTTCCTACAAGCAATAGACCTGAATGTTTGTGTCTACAGTATTTACTACCCCCATATCAGAGATATTGTATTAAGCAATTTTCATTAAAATTATTACTGTCCCAAAATTTAAGGCTTCTATTTGAGAGTCATTTTATACAAATTTTATAACAGTATGTGTTTCACAAGTTGCAAGTCTATAGTATCCAACTAGTGGCTTTAATTAGAAAAAGACAGACTTTACACACATATGCCAAACAATGAAAATAATTTTATTAGATTATTTTCAGTTTTTGCTGACCTGGAATTTGTATGGGTAAGAATTAGTTAAAAGTGAAACTTTATCAGATTAAAAAAAAAAAAAAAAAAAAAGGTCTGTAGTCATTCAATATCTGTGCTTTAGTCCTCATAGGAAAACAAAGCTGATGGAAATAATCTTATGAATGCTTCAAAAGTCTTCTTTTGATCAAAATAGGATTTCCTTTAAGCAAACATTCTCTTTCACTTATTTATTAAATATCTGACATCATAGTTAGATCAGTAGCATAGAAACAGCCACCATAAAAAAAAAAAAAAGAGATGATTGTGCATTTGGATGAGAACAGGCTAATTATGCTACTAAATAATCACCTTGAAGACATGAGCTAAAATTAACTGGTCTAGAAGTGAAGTTATTATTTTGGATATATATGTTGCAGATTGAAAATAATTTTTAAGGGATAATTATGTAATATAATATAGACCATGATTTTTATACAGGTAGTATATCATTCACCCATATCAAATGTATAAGTCAATTTTTATTTTATTTTTTCAATAAATTTAACAGGTTGTGCAAATATTATGATAAATCAGTTTAGAACATTTCTGTCACCTCAATAAGGTCTTTTGTGCTCATTTACTATTAATATTTGTCCCAGTTCTCCCAACATCTCACCCTAGGCAACCACTATGGGTTTGAGTTTTATCTCTATAGATTTGGAGTTTTGTGACATTTTTTACAAATAAAACAATATAATAGATGGTATTGTTGCTTGATGACTTTTCATTTAGCATAATGTTTTTGAGGTTCATTCATTGCTATTATAAATAATGCTGCTAAGAACATTAATGTACTTATCTTGGTTTGGATGTATATTCTCAATTTCTTGGGTATTTCTTAGGAGTGATTGCTGTATCATATGATAAATTTATATTTAACTTTTTAAGAATATGTTTTCCATTCACATGAACATGAATCATATGAACATCAGCATTTTACATTCTCACTAGAAAAGAATGAGGATTCCCATTTTTCTACACTCTTGTCAATGTTTGCTATCATCTGTCATTTATCTTTATAGTCATTGTAGTGGGCGAGAAATGATATATTACTGTGGTTTTAATTTGCACTTCCAAAAAGAATAATATTGTTGACCTTCTTTTTATGTGGCTGTTAGTTATTACTATATGCTATGTAATCTTTTTGAGACTATTTTGATCTTTGAGGCTCACCAGACACCAGTATTACCTATAACAAATCACTTTATTGAGCACTTCCTGAGACTATTATGAAACACTATATTTGAATTCTCATATCATAATTATTTGGGGGATGGGAGTAATAGTGAAAAAGTAAAATTGCAAGGCTTTACTTGACGTTTCTTCTACAATCTGAGTTTCATACATAATAATTCTCCATGGAATATTCTGATTTATTCAGCATATAGTACCTTAGTTTAACTGAGACCAGAATGGAATAGACATATACCCGTGTATATTTACTAGGTAGGCTTTTCATTAATAAAAATGATGTTAACCTTGTTCTTAGCTGGCTATTAAACTATATAGCTTTTATTCAAATGGCAATGTTAAATAATTTCTCTCCAAGCACTGACTTTAATTGTCAGTTTTGAAGTACTATTACTAGATATTGTCAAAATATTACAAGAGAATTCCATGCCCAGGGATATGGTGGTTGAGATACTTTGAAATATTATCCTGCTGTATCACGTACATGATGGATAAAACAAAATAAACATAATTTTATATTCAGAGAAGATTTTGTAAAAGTGTGAGGAAAACTCCAAATGCAATTCCAGCCCCAAATAGAGGAGGACAAGAGGAAACTGGAGCCAGAGTAGAATAGTGAGCAAACATGGAATCTAGAACAATGAAGCACTTTGGGCACGTAGGAAAAATGGCTTGTTTTAGGCCCTTGTAGCTGGGTTGACAACAGACTTGAGCCCACAGAAAGCCTACATTTCAATGTGTGAAGAGGTAGATTAGAACAAAATTGAACTTAACCAATTAAAGGAGCCTATAAAGAAAAGTGTTTGCTTCTACCATGAACTCAAAGGACTATTAATAATAAGAAGCTAATAATAATACCAGTGACAAAAATAAGCCTGCCTTTAAGTGATTTGGGGGTTGAATTTCTATTACTCAGATGGTTAGGGAAATCACAATGTGAGAAATCATTTAATGTGGTTATAGTTTGATAGCGTTCCTGACACCCAGAGGAGGCAAAAGCAAAATTTCTCTAGGAAAGACATGTTCTATATTCTAATATTCAGCCAACTATTAGCTATGAAAAAATTGCAAGTTACATGAGCAAGAGACTACAGAAATAAAAAAGGAAAAGCTCTAGCCCTCATGGCTTTTGTATATTGGAATAATGAAATACAGAATACAAAATAAATGCTTAATGCATTTCAAGAAATTTAAAAATGGAATAAAATTACCAATAAAAAAAGTGTTAAGATAGCTAGAAAAGATATTTTTTAAAATAACAAAATGGAACCTCTATCTGGATTCCAAACCTCATTAAGCCTCTTTTCCCATTTTGCACCAAAGTGCCAAGCTGCTCTGATTCCATCTTTGCTCACTGTTTTACTGTGGCCTCAGTTTCTTATTTTCCTTCTTTATTTGTGGTCAGGGAGTATCTTGGAGATTTCCTTCCTCTCTAGAACATTTAGCTATGCATGTAAAATTATACTTATTGTGTTTATTAAACATCTAGGCAATACAACAAGAGGATCTTCGAAAATACCTCACTTGCCATATTCTTAAAAGTCTCAAAATATTTTGACAGATTTGAATAACCTCTATCACACCTTTTAAAAATGGCATACTATTTGTCTTCAATATTTATAAAAATAAAACATTTTATATTTTATATGCTACAAGAGCTAAGTTTTTATTCATTCTAATGTTCTATAACTATACACTTGTTAATTTTCTACAAATCTTACATAGGTTCTGCTGTCATTTGTGAAAACTACAGTATTATTCCACCTGTCCTATACTTATGTCTTTCATTTATTTTCCTCCCATTTAAGTTTTTTTTAAATGCAACCACTTTAGAAATCTGTGTCTGTATGATACAATCTATTAAAGCTGAATTAATTCATATCCTACAACAGAGCAATTCCATTTCTAGTATAAACCAAAGGAATGTATAAATAATCTCTACCAAAATCTTGTACCAAAAGAGTACATTATTTATCTGAAAACCAATGCCAGTGTTTCAGTTAGCAGTCCAAGACAAGGTAAGAAGAGAAACTTGTATAGCATGTTGACATTATCGCAACATCCAATAAAAAGCACGACCAATGGACTGAACAACGTGCTTAGTAATCTAGTCAAAATTCAGAATTACGTCTAATGCATTATATTTGAGATTTTTATGACCTGCTAGTTAAATGTGCTTGTTCATTATCTAAAAAAAAAAAAAATCTGTTTGAATGTATAACTGTGAGAGGTACATTTTTATTTACATCTATTAAACCCCAATAAAAGGTTTATTTAAGGTTATTAAAATCTACAGCAACAAACAATATAAAGTAATCAGGAATATATCTAACAGAACATGTGGAATATATTTGTGGGATAATATATACTCTTAGTAAAATATGCTGTAAAGGACCTAAATAGATGGATAAACATGAAATATAAAGAACCACAATAGTAAATATTTTTATTCTATTCAAATTTATCTTCAGATTCAATAAAACCCAAACTATACTTGAAAGATTTTTATGAAATTTGACTAACATTTAAAAATTTATAGGGAAATAGGACTCAAACAGGGAAGATAAATCTGAAAAAGAAAAAAAAAAAATTGTGTTTGAAAAGTTGCCCTACAAGGATACACAAACATTCTGGAGCAAAAGAATAAAGACAGTGTGATACCAGTGCTGGAGAGAGACCTAGAAACTGACCTACACATATATTAAGAGCTTGATTTATTACAAGGGAATATCAGTGAGGAACAGATTGCTTAGGTGAAATCTTGTGTCCTAACTATCTATATGAAATCAATTGTTTCTCATCTTTACATCATATTTAAAAGCCTCAAATAGAAAAAAAGGCATTAACCTTTTAGGGAAGGAAATATAAAGCAATGCATTTTTTTACCTTGGCAAGCACAATGTTTTAACAAGCCAAAAAAATTAATAAAAAAGCTATGCCTTAAAGGAAAAGTATGATAAATTCGACTATGTTAATATTAAGTTTTGTTTTCACCAAAGAAAACAACACCTGGAAGAATGTATATGAAATGAGTATAATGAACAAATGATTGTATTCTATCATATATGGATTAGTAGAGTGAGGGCTACACAGCAGAAACAGAGAACTTTACTATTTAGATGCTTAATGCATTGGAAGCTGTAATTATTTATTTTAGTGCAAGCAGAGTGGTCTCAGTCTGTGATAGCAGTGTGTGTGTGTGTGTGTGTGTGTGTGTGTGTGTGTGTGTGTGCTGATGCTGGAGGGCAGGGATAGGTGAATGTGGGAGGGACTTTGTTTCACACAATTCGTCAGGAAAGAATCATCAACCCACTTTTTCAAGGTTGTACCTAGGTCTTCATCTTAATTTTCAGGAGGGAGAAACACTGGGGTGAGTGCACATTCAAAGCTTTTATGTATCTGTCCTGGAAGGGGCACACATCATTTCCTTTCGCATTCCTATCACAAGAACTCAGCCCCATAATATACTTAGTTGCCAGAGGCTGAGAAATGAAAACTAGTAGGACCCAGAAGGTAAAAATAATGCATTTTGGTAAACAGCTAGTAGATCCTCCCATAATAAATAAACAACTCACATAAACAATACGAAAGTAAAGAAATTACACCATAGGAAAAAAATAGATGGAAAATCCATACACACATTTCAAAGAAATGGAACAGACTGTGAATAAACTCATGGAAAGAAGTTCACCATCATCATAATTAAGGATAGACAAGACCAAACTAAAAATAAGAAAATATTTTATGCTTTGTGTTCAGAAATTAGAAGGAATACTAATGGCAACTGAGGATAAGCTGTCAGATGGATTATAAATTATGTTGTAAATTGGTTCAGACAGAAAACAATCTGGCAATATCTGACATAAACAAGATTCACATATCCTATGACCTAGCAATTCCACTCCTTAACATATATCTCATAAATTACTTTCGCATGCACACCAGGAAAAATATGCCAAAATACTCCTATAACAGCATATATGAAAGTGAGCACATAAAAACAACTCAAATGTGCATAAAGAGAAGAATGGATAAATGGATGTATTACAGTCTATTGACACAATAAATTTCTTCACAACAGTGAAATGAATAAACTCTTGCTAAAGAAGTAAACATGGCTGAATTCAGAAACATAAAATTGAATGAAACAAAACTAAGCTCTAGAAGATTGTTTATCATAGGATATTATTTGAAATCTTAAACAAAATCATACTGTCGATGATACATAAATGTATATATAAGATTAACATATAACATATAATAAATAGGTAATTGTAATATAAAATATATAGAAGTCATATATATATGTGTATATATATTTCAAATGAAAACCAATAAATGTTGAACACAGAAGTCAGAATAGTGCTTATCCACCCTGGAAATAGAGGACTTGATCCCAAAAAGAGTATATTGATCTTGATCATATTTTTTATTACCTTCTTCTTAAACTGGGTTATGAATATAGGGGCATTCATTTCATTTTTAAAAAACTGTATATATGTATGTAATATAACATATTTCCTTTTAAATAAATGCTATCTTACAATAAAATAATCTTTATTTTTAATTTTTAATAAAATAATCTTTAAGATTGATTACCTAAGACTATCTATATGCAGGGAAGACAAACAGGTGATCAATTCACTCTCCCTGAATCTAAAAAAAATATATCTAAATAAGGCTAGATCTTAGTAAGCAACCATTTTCAGGGCCTGAAGCTTGGTATTAACTTTCTTTCACTCTGTTGCCTTTTTTTTTTTTGGTACGGAAATCCTAAGTGCTCCATTGACACATAAACACTTACAGCTGCATTGATTCCATTCTGTTTCACCCTGCTGTATTTGCTATTTCATAGTTTATGATATTTTATGTTCCTAACGTATGTATTTATATATAGTTTGTTTCTGCATAAATATTCTTCAATATACTAGAAATTATAGGAAAGTTTGCATATATTTCATATATGCACTCTAAAAATATGACCATGATACGATATTCTTTAATTTTCTCATAATTTTAAGCATCTCACATATATTTCAAAGAGTAATTTAATGAAGAGGATTACTTGAATTAATTAAGCAATACTATTAAAATTGATGAACATAATTTTTTAATATGTAAAAATTTAATAGCATTGTTTGTGCCTAATGAAGTTGCTGTGAAAAACACCTCCCTGTTTATTTCACTCTTAGACAGTTGAAATGATTGAGTTAGCGTGGAACAGGAAAAGAAAAAGGAAGGAAGAAAGCAGGAGTCAAGAACGCAATTAGCAGAATCTGATAGTGTTATTGAATTTAATAAAACTTTAATGACTATTCCTCTGATTCTAAAGGAAAAAAATATACAGTGATTCAGTGCTAAAATTTATATTTGAAAATAAAACATTCTGTCAATCTTCAATGATTAATAATCTATTATTTTTCTCTGTAATAGTTTTGAATGAGCTATGTAATCACAATGCCTAGAATTGTTAATTCTATTCTTAAGAATAGAGACCTTCTTGTAAATCTTTTGATCACCAACAATATTTTGCACAGACATTGAAGGTGGGCAATAAAACTTTAAATTACACCGTGTGTTTGGGGGGGTTGTATGTGTGAGTGTGTGCCTCACAGGGATTATTTCATAAATTTAGAAATCAGATCCAATAAAATTTGTATATACTTTTTATGATATATGTGTCATATTATCAATGAGAATTAAACTTTGAAATTAAGTTCCCTAAATTAATCATGGTAAAGCATTTAGGATAAGCATGTAAACAGATCACATGCCTACCTATTTTCTGTGAACTGATACGACATCTCTCCCCAGGTTGTTTGCTCCTGTTCACCATAAAATCATTATCATTAAAGTCATCCTTATGAAAATGATAGAGGTAACTGTTAAATTGCATGTCTTTTATCTAATTAGTGATTTTGAGAAGAGCAGGATAAAAGAACGGAACAGGAAATTTTCATTAAATGAGAATAAAAGAGTAATGTTGATGTTCTAAACAAGTGGGCAAGACTGACCAGTGAAAATGTTTGTTAAAGAGAAAGGAATAAATAGTTAACACAAAGTTCTATTGTATAACATGTGTATGACCAGTTTCCTGTGAGGCAGATCAATGCATTATAAACACAGGCTTACTAATCAGTTCTTGAAAAGTAAACTAAGTGAAAGGAATTGCGTTCCCACCATCTCTGAAGTTCTAAATGGACCCTACATTCAAACAGGACTGCTTGAGAAAGAATTCTGATCAGGTCCCAGCCCCACTCAGTAAAGTTCACATGTTAATAATCACATACGGAAAGATGGCCACACTCCTATCTGGCACTGAAGACCTTTCATAACACGTTCTTCTTGAATCTATGGCATGTTATTCCATTTCTTCCCTTCACAATCACAGCCCTTCGGCCAGTTAATGCTTTTTTCATACAGGCCCAATCCTTTGCCTCTCTCTGTGTCTTGCCTGAAATTGTTTACTTTTCCAGGAATAACCTAAGTGCCTCAGTTGCTTGCCAAATTCTATTCATATTCAATAGTTACTTCAGAAATTAAGGCCCAGTTTAAATGCTCTGTACTTTATGACATTTTTACGAATTTCTTTTCCCAGAACATCCATAACACTGTATCTGTGCTCATCCTGTGGGACAGATCTATTTACGGCTTTTTCTCTAGTTATTTATATTAATGGGATATTTTTTCTCCTTTTCGAGATGGAAAATTTTGGGAGATAATTTTCATTATCATTTATATATATATGATATATATGTATATATATCGCTGTTCTGGAACATAAACGAGAAACATTGATGCTATACATAGAGCAAGGGGAGACTACAAGTCTCTAGGAGAAGCACTGCATTTAGTTCTGTGCTGCATTCTACATTCTGGCACAGCAGTAATTTTGAACATTGTCCATACCAAACCATCTAAGGGTATTTACTCTCCAGAGTCCCTGTGGTCAAAGCATGGTATAGAGGGGCTCGGAAATTTATAGATGCCATGGTAATGAGACAATGTATATGGAAAAACTGACCAACCTACAGAGGTCACGAGATGGAACAAAAAAGTCAAATAATTTAGGAACTTTAAGACGAGAAAAAGAAAATACTGATATCCACAGACTTAGCTGGCACCATAGAGTCAATGACTCAACTAGACCTGCTCCATCCCTATGCAAATGCCCAGATAAGACCAGATCACCTAGCAGCAGGTCTGCACTTGGATATCCAAACAAAGCAAACTTCACTCATTTCCAGCAGGTACCATTAGACAATCTTTGAACATACACCAGGTATGTCATCATGGTCAGAATGGCAGGAAAGATCTGAAAAACTGAGCATTGATCCAAGGAAAACCGGGTCATTCAAAAATGAGTTACGAGTCAAAAGAATCTAAAGATGATGTTATTTCAGACTGTTATGCCCCCCGAAGTTATTTCAGATTGTTATGCCCCCGGAATCTGATAATTTAGATCAATGATAGAATTTGAAGAGGAGCTTTTTTTTTTACTGCATAGTTGAGTTGTGTCATGAATAAATCTGTTCGTTGTTGTGCTGTACTAGCAAAGATAATTTAATATCATTATTAAACAAAAAAAATTTCTTTTTGGGCGCCTGGGTGGCTCAGTTGGTTAAGCGACTGCCTTCGGCTCAGGTCATGATCCTGGAGTCCCAGGATCGAGTCCCACATCGGGCTCCCTGCTCGGCAGGGAGTCTGCTTCTCCCTCTGACCCTCCCCCCTCTCATGTGCTCTCTCTCTCTCTCTCATTCTCTCTGTCTCAAATAAATAAATAAAATCTTTAAAAAAAAAAAAATTCTTTTTAATAAGATTAAGAAAAGTCAGCAAAAAGAGCCCTTGAATGGAAAATATGAAATATTTTTCTAATTTAGCTAAACCTGTGAAAAATCACAACCATCTTCTAATTTACAGATTTTTTTGTGTACATGTGTGTGAAAATTAGAAATCCATATTCACTGTCTGGTAACTCAAAACAAAGGTAGTAAATAAAAATTGAGGTTAGTGTCTAAAATCCATTTTATACCTATTTACAATGATATGTTGATGAATTGTCTATATTTACAGAATCATTAACCAGGGACTTTTCTTTGTGGTGTATTAATGGGAAAATACAGCACTTAACGTCTACTACCAACTCAAAGGAAAAAAAAAAAATAGTTGTACTAACATTTTCCACCTTCAAAATTGTCTTGATCAATGTTCTATTTCTTTCTCCTTTGTGTCTTGGAGAATTAGCAGATAAGATATCCTACTTCACAGAGAGAACAGAAGTTATGTAAAGTGAATTCTCTCAAGGACACATTATTTCTACTTTGTTATCTCCCATTCACTTCTCAATCAAATGTAACTGAGCTTTTACATTTCCTAGTCCAATGAAAGTATTTGCAAATACATTAAAAACAATAATTGTCAAAAACACAAAGTCTTCCTTATTCTTCTGGATTGTATTGGTCAATCTCTTTGGATTGTATTGGTCAATCTCTTTCCTCTTATTGTTCCTGAGACAACATACTCTTCCTTTTGACCTTCACACTTTAAATTATACATTTTTACTAGTCTTCTGTCATTATTTCCTTTCTTCTCATTTTCTTAATTTTTCTCAGTGAGCTTCCATGATTTAATTTTGCATCTATATGTGGTGAATTTTTAATCTACTTTTCCAGACCAAACCTCTTTCCAATCTCCAGAATATGTGCAATTTATTGTTGGATATTTTCACTTGGTTATCTTACACAGATATCTCAAACTGAGTGTCTAAATCTGTGGTCATTATTTATCATGCAAATGGACTCTTCTCCTGTATATAATTTGATAAATCTATGGCACTCACTCTTAAATTCTCCTCTTGTTGAACTTTCACATCCACTAGTAAACAATGGATAACTATAAATGATGGCAGTATCATATACATAGCTACATATGATGGCTCCTAAATAACTCTATATCATATCCTCATTTCTCCATTTCTACCATCCTTTCATTAATTGGTACCTGATATAACTGATTATGGTAACTGTTGATGATGATGAAGAGGATGGATATAACCCTCCACAATTGTGAATCTGACTTTTTCCCGAATTACAATGCCCCTCTAATGCCTTCTTCTATTTGAAATCTTCCTTTCATTGGAATTCACTTTGCCTCCTTCTCCCTTTCCTAATTGGATAATTTTTACTTAATGTTCAAAATCAAGTGTGATTTTTTTTACATAATAATATTAGGGAAGATTAATGTATTTGAAATTAATTCATTTGTTCAACAGAGTAAATTTATTGGACCATAACTCTACGCTGGAACCATAAGAGGGCACTGAGGATATAAATTTGAAAAATCCCTGTCCTCACAGAGTTTGCAACCTAAGTTTCCTGCTATTTGGGGGTGCTTATGATATATTAGATATTGTGTAAATCCCTTTAAATATATCATTTAACCTTCAGAAAAACCTATGAAAGAGGTACAGTCATTATTGGTTATTATCCTTATTTTGCAGATTAAAAGCTGAGTCACACAGATAGTAAGTGACAAATTCTAAACTCTAACTAAATACCCCCCTACTAGATTATGACTATTCAATAAAAACATTACAAATGTAATTGATTGCCACAAGTAAGTCAAACCTTAAGATGAGGATGTTTAGAGGTGGCATTTACAAACAACTAGAAAAAAAATTGCACATGGATTTTAAAATAAATTGGTATATGAGAGATCCTGAGGAATTCCTTGATTTCCCATTATTTAATTCATTAGCCTTCCTGAATACCAAAGATCTGGACCTTTTTTATTCAAAGAAACCTATCAGCTAGTGAGGGAGAAATACAAATGGAAAAAGGAGCAAGAGATAAGTAAATTGCAATGTAATAATGACCATACTATTGCTCTTAATAATGTATGGTGGAAACAAAGAACAAAAGTGAAATGAATTCTCACAAATAGGTCAGGAAGCATTCTACGGAACAAGTGTCTTTAGAGCCTGGTCTTGAAGACAAATGAAGACCGCACAAAACAGTTAAAAATATTCCATACTGATGTAAAAATGAAAACCGTATGTTCAAAAATAATAAGTAGACACATGTCTTTAAGATAGACTGAGGATGACAGTGGTGTGTTATAAAGATAAAAAATTAGGCTGGAACTCAACAGTGATGGTCCTTCTGTGCTGAAATAAGAAATCTGAATTTCATTCTGAGCACTGGGTGGTTTCTTGACATCATGTCAGAAAATGGCATGTTTTTCAAATGTGCTTAAATATCTCCTTGACCAACCAAGAGTTCCCAAAGAGAGAAATCATACACAGGTTGAGGATCCTACCAGATTCACTCAAGGAGCCCTGAATATCAACTGGACTTCAGGCAGCAAATACAGTTCATTAAATTCTGCCTCAAGGATTGTTGAAATTGTGTCTAAAGATGTTAAAACAATACAGCATGCCAAAGTAAATGATGAATTCAGTTTTACTCAATGCAGTTCCCATTTTTAAAATGTCAAAACACTACTAAATTCAATAGGAAAAGCACCCTTGTATAAGCAGAAATTAAACTAAATTAATAATAATTATGATACTGTTAAGGGCATATATATTACATGTACAGATATGGATATTCAATTCTTTTCTCTGTGTAAATTTGGAAAATTCCCTTAACCTCTGGAAGCTGTCTATAAAATGTTTGGAGTTTTTTGACCCTATCTTTAAAATGCTGTTTTTAATCATTAAATGGGATACAGTATATAAAGGACTTACTCCAGTATTAGGCATATAGTATTATTTTATTAATTATAGTTAAAGTGAGTGCATTTAGTACTATTGCAACTAGTAGTATAAATTTATCCTGTGGACTATATCTAATTAGTTATTTTAAATTGATGTTTATAATTGTTTTTCTCTTGGGGAAAGAAGAATGTGTAAGGTGGAGTGATATGACTAGAGCTGGGAAATTAGGGCCTGAGTGAAAAATGTTCTTTTAAAGCTCGGGGAAAAGAGCTAATGAAAATAATGTCTACAGTCAATACATGATCATGTCAGAGAAACAAAAATCTGCACATACAGTGTTAAGATTCCTTATGAAGCAGTTTTCTTAAAGTTATACGTTTCTCAATATTTCAGCTTCGTATGTTCTATGTCGCTAATAGGGCTTGTAAACTTGAATTTCACAACCACGGAAAGAATATTCTACATGAAAAGAACAACATAATTACTTCAGTTCATGTACATGCAGAAACTCAGAGTATAATTTCTCTGCACTATAATCTAAAACTACGTTTTCTAGTTCAAAATATAACTAAAACTAAAATTTGTTTTGATTGGACAAGATCCAAATGCCTCTCTTCTCAGCAACTGTTATATAAATAAGGGGACATGCTCTGCAATGGCAGCATCACAGAAAAGTGTGAAGTACTGTTGGTATGAGGTTCCCTCCGTCTCTTATGTCAGAAGCACTTTACTTTCTCCTAATGATTACTAAGCCATTAGTTTAGGAATCTTTCCTTGGACTCACTTTTGTCTCTTCCACACTAATCTCAAATACAACCCATTCATCCAGGATCCAATTTTCCATGTGAAAGTTTGCCTTGTTGCTAGATGGTGGTGAGAGATTGTGAGTTACAGAGTAAACTGTGTATTTCCTGAAAATGAGTTAATAGCTATTGCTATGTCTTAGAAACAACACAAAATGTTTTCTAGTCATGGACAGCTCATTAAAACAGTGTTGTTAGAATGAGCTTGCCCCTGTCACTTTGGCAGGGGTGGGTGAGGCGTTCTTCTGCAGCTCTCAGTTCTTCACATGCCTTTTCTACTATACTTACCTGTCATAAGGGCCCACCTGCTCCATGTTTGTAGCTGGCTGATGCCCAGCACTATATGTATCTAACTGGGGAGAGTGTTCTCGCCATTATTGCCCAAATTCTCCATGCTTCCTCTGTCTGCACACTTTGTACATAGTCCACTTCCAACAGCAACATTTCACCTTACACTTCCATTGGAACTGAGAGATGGCATTAACTGCTCCTCCTGCAAAAAAGAAGGGAGAAAGGAGAAGGGCACATATGTGTAATTTGAAGAAGACCTTCTGGAGATTCTTAGACATCGGATGGTAAGTCAGGTCCTCACGAGAATTATTGTGACTAATGTGACAACCATCAACGTTTTGGCACAAGAAAACCTTCAAAATATTTACTCTGAACAGAAACTTTTCAAGAGAAATGGAAATAATAAATGGTGTGAAATGTTTAGAGGTATGACCATGAATGGTATTAAAGAAATTGTGAAATAAATACACCTAAAAAGAAGAACAGTGGAAAAATAACATGCTTTGACTTACCACCCCCCTTTATTTCATGTTTAAATAATGGAAACTACCATTTCTAAAATCATACACTCCCAGAGGATGGATGATGGAGCCTGACAGAAGCTTAGGAAATCATCTCTGCAGCACCCTGCCTTTAGGCAGCTCATGGCTAACAATCTGGCCTGGTTCAGTGTCTGTGCTTCTTTAAGTACCTCAGCCTGCAGACACTAGAACCGACCCTGGAACTTTCACACCATGACTTCCCAGAAGTCTTTCAGTCACCCAACAGAAGTCTGTTATGCATTAACAGAATTTTGACTCATTTTTTTTTCTGTTTTGATTTTTTTAAGCCTGCAAAAGAACACACATACACACACACAGTTGTTCAGTGTGATTCTTAGAAAATATTAAACATTTCCAAAAGAGAATTGATTATTCAGTTAACTAAGATACTTTTAAACAACTGAATGGTCGAATTTGGTGTTTTTATCTATATGCTTAATATGTCATAATATCATAAGCTATTTCTTTAAATATTCTGAAATTAGCCTTGCTTGGATAATTTGCTATATTTGAACAGTATAGTCTTGTATATATTTTTAATAATCTTAATCTTTCTTTAGCATCTTACTGGAAACAAAATATTTCTTTGAACGTTGTTAAGAAAATATGATAACAATCAGCTGTAGAAGAAAATAAATTTTTGCATATATACTATTCTCTCATAAAGTTCTATGAGATGAGTTGGGATCCCTTGTTTTTTCTAGCAATTTACTGAACCAAAACGGTAGCTTCTGTCTCTGATCTGAGAAACACATTCTCAGTAAGGTTATTTCTCTGATGAAAATGCAATGGCAAACAAGAGATCCACTGCTCAGCTGTTACCTTTGCTTTGGCAATCTGGGTACTTTGTTTCTCATCTGTGAAAGTGCTTTGAATTGTTCATCCTGCAGCATAGCTGCTAGGCTAAAATGGGATAATAGTAGCCTGAAATATATCTTTTGCTTTCCACACTGCTGTTTATTTTCCACGTTTTAGAGATCAGCTACTGCTATGATAATCATGTATGGCTAGAACTAAAGGCAACTTTTATATCAGCAGCTGTTGTTTAGATAAATTGATTTCAGAGAATGCCAATAGCTTTGAATCAGCCTTGCAAATAACTACCGAAAATTTACCAGTTTCCTAAAGGTTATAGTCCCTTCTCTTCTAGAAAGAAAGAAGTAAAATAAAAATAAAATAAAAAACACCTACATTTGCACACTAATAAGCCAGTATCAATTCTTTTGTGGATAGAGTTCCAGGAAAATGTCAAAATGAATTTGATTATAGAATTTATTAAAAAATTGGAGATTAATAATCTTAGTAACAATATAATAAAGTCTTTTTCTGATGTGGGTGTTTTGTACCTCACAGTGAACAGCAGGTTTCTATCTTCTCCACTTATAAAATCATAGAAATTAAAATAAATTCAGTTTCAAAGTGATAAGTTTAGGTTAAAAATGAGGTTAAATTTCCTGACAACAGTTGTTAAAATAATATAATCCCCAGGAAGTCTGTTAAATTGCCTTTGAAGATATTTTAAGTTAAGAATTCTGGTGCGTGCGATCTTGCACATGTGTTCCTCTATTCTATAAAATGTTTCCTACTTTTTTTCTTTCTTTAATAAATGCTTAAAGCCTTTTAACAAAAGTACATTTTCATAAGCTCTTTCCATCTTTGTTACTGTTTGGGGACCAAATAGGGATGTATAAAATAGGACAGTGGTAGTATGCTTTCTGGAACAACAACAAAACACAACAATAGCAACAAAGTGTTAATCCTGTCACCAAACAATCATACTAAATTTTTAACTCTCTCAATGCCATACAAAGGTATGTGACCTCATCATTATTATAACATTTGTGTAATGATGCTAAATAAACATTTAGAACAGGATTTAGCACAATTATAACTATGAGAATTTGTCTTCTGATCTAGTTCCTCATCAGAAAGATGGACTATTAGATATAAAAATCACCTGAAATATTATCTAAGCTAGCGTGTCTTAATGTCTGGTCCAGGAATCATCTATATCCGAATGACCTGGTACACTTGTTTAAAAAAGTTCTACACTGGCATGACTAATTAGCAACTTTGATAGTGTATCCTATGAATCTAGATTTCTAGAAATAAGTACTTCAGCTGAATTAGATTCTTGTTAGGTTTAACAATTATTCCGGGATCACTGATACATTACTAAGAATCTAGATGCCACTCATAGTAGGTTCTGATGATACAAAGATGAATAAGTTATTCAGTGAAAAAACAATCTTGCATTGTCTCACATCAACAAATGCAATGATGGAGATACAAAAACAAAATATAAATGAAATATTTCTAAAAATATTTATGGCATATGGAAGCACCAGAAAATGTAGCAGAGTAAAGCTTCCTGGAAGAACTGATGAGAGTTCAAAGTGGGGGGTAGCATAGGAAGATCGTGAAGGAAGCTTAACAGACAAGGAAGTATTAACATAGGGTCTACAAGGTGTGTGTCGGAAATTTAAGATAATATATTGTTGAAGGATATATTTTGAAGGATACAATTGATAAGGATAGAGAGGTGATGGCTGTTTATGATTGATTGCTCTTAAGTTTTGTGTTCTCAGATTTGAGTGCGCTGGCTCTTGGTTCGGTTTTAGTTTGGCAATGTAGGCCATCAAGGCACCAGAGCGACCTCGGTCTAATGGCCTCCTTATTTAATTATTTTAACAGACCATAGACTTGGAAACTTGTTTGAGTATAGTTGTGGTAGTTCAAGTGAGAGATGATGAGATCACAGGTTGAAAGGATAGAAATTAAAGAATGGGATTGAACATAGTAAAGCCATAAAACACTGGAACTTTAAAATTACCAGAATGTGTAGGATGAAGTAAAGGGAGCAATTTAGCATGGCTTAAGGGTTGAAACATACATCAACCAATTGAGAATATAATATGTTTAACATCCAACTCTGTCATGGATGCTGGTCTCTTGATCTTAGAACCAATAATTACAAGTGTCTGCATTTTATTATTAGCAAGTTACCTCCAACAATGCGTACGTGTACAGAACAAATTATAAGAAAGTGTTCAGACCCAAAAGATGTGTAACGCCAGCAGTATTTGCTTTTCTTCTCTTTTCTCTGGAACAGTGTAAAGGGGACTTTAAAAGACTAGGGCAAAGAAAATGGGAATTATGTGCAAACTTCTGTCCTTGGTCTTCTGGGCTTTCTTTCTCCCAGGATGACCAGCATTTCAAATGCCTTCACGGTGCATGCTTTATAATACAGCTGAAAGTTGCAAGACTATAAATATGATCATCCTTGCTAGAGTTAATGATCTCTCAACCATTTTGGTAATGTGCCTTAGAAAAATCTGTAATGAGAGAATATCCATTTGCAAACTATCTATTTGTATTAAAAAGAAAACATTGTGAAATTCTCTGGGAAATTTTCTTATTTGATTATTTCAAAATATTATAGTTCTTATGAGTGTGAAGATAAAAGATTCAATTACCAGGGAATACAGCAGATATTTAGGGATGTGAATATTCATATAACATATGGCATTTTATAAATGAATACATATTTTAACCATAGAATTTTTAAGTGACAATATATTTAATAAAATCATAGCCTGCTCATTGATATAATCATGGCAATAAAAATGTTGCCACACTACCAAAAATATATTAATGATTGAAGAAAATTAATCTATAATCCCCTTTGCCTGCATTTTATATTCTTCAGGCAGTAACTCAAGAGTGAAGATAGATGCTACACTCAGAAGTTTCTAGTTGGGTGGCGCAGCCGAAGAGGCACTATTCAGATCACTTTTCAAGAAAAAACTAGTCAATCAGCTGTAAGGAGTGTAGTTGTCATCCCCCATCTGTTAGTGTCATTAGCATCCATCTCAGATTTTGCTCTGAATCCACATTCTGGCTGCTCTTTCCAGGCAGGCCCTAATCAATGAGTGAGCACTGGTTGGCCAATAATAGGAAGAGAAAAATGTTCCCACAAAGGAAACTAATGGTTAGCCAAAATTTAACAGAATACTCAGGAGATATTGATGTTAAAATGTCTATAATTTACTTAAAATGTTTTAGGCTTGTAAACTGAACCTTATTCTGTAAGAGCTTTGTATATAGTATCTGGAAATGAGGAATAATCAATTGCCCTAATTGAGAATCAACATTCCAGGGTGGTCAGTTAGCAATATATCATAAAGTCCAAGAGCCATAGCAGCAACACTGCAAGCCATTCATTTATTTATATCTCAATCAACACGTAAGATTTTATTTTTTAGCCTATAAAAGACAAAAATATATAGTTTTATTGGTAAAATTAGAAACTTGTTATTTAGTAAGATAAATAAGCTTTTCATTGGAGAAATTAATTATATCAATAGAAAGAGTGGGTGAAACAGTTTAGAGACACTGCCCATCACTTATATATATGGCTTTAAGGCCCAAGAGGCCTGAACCCTATTTCTTAAGGGATGGCTCTGAAGTCATGATTCTCAAATAGGCCTTTAATAACCTATTTTTTTAAAGTAGTATTTATGGTTGCTGATGCTTCATAAAGGGAGCTAGGCTCTTGTCTTTGGATTATTGTTTCTGCCAAATGTGGAATTTTCATAAAATATGATGAGTACCTTCAAAAAACAGAGTTGGCACTTCATGGTGACTACAGAATAGATTATATGACTGTTTTCATGCTTCCTTCTAGAAAACATCTGATTAATAAATGCCTGAATGTGTGGAAGAATTTGCTCCAAGACCTAGTTTGATATGCCCTTGAGAAAGAAAAAAATAAATAGCCCTGATATCAAAGGAATAGCCTGGAATGTACTGAATGTCTGCATCCCTCCAAAATTCATATGTTGAAATACTGATCCTCAATATCATGGTAATATAAGGTGGGGCCTTTGGGACGGGATTAGAGCATGAAGGTGGAGCCCTCAAGATTAACAGTAGTGTTCTTATAAAAGGGACCTCAGAAAGTTCTCTTGCCCTTTCTGCCTTATAAGGATATGGTGAAAAAAGAGCCACCTGCTACCCAGAAAAGGGTTCTTACCAGACCCTGACCATGCTGACATCTAGTTCTTAGATTTCAAACATCCAGAGCTGTGAGAAATAAATTTCTGTTGTTTATAACCAATCAGTTTATAAAAGTTTGTTATACCAGATCAAATAGACTAAGCAGCCAATCCAGATAACACCCTACATTCTTACACAGTCCCCAAAATCTCCTTACACAAGCCCAAATCTTATAACAAGTTCTTCTGTACACCTTCTTATTAAAACATCCTGGTTACATATGATGTGTATCCTCCTTCCTTACAACTGTGTGTGTGTTTGTGTGTGTGTGTGTTTTAAGATTTATTTATTTATTTGAGAAAGAGAGAGCATGAGGAAGGGGCAGAGGGGGAAGGAGAGAAAGAATCTCAAGCAGACTCCCTGCTGATGTGGGGCTCAAACTCACGACCCTGAGATCACAACCTGAGCTGAAACCAAGAGTCTGACACTTAACCAACTGAGCCACCCAGGGGCCCCTCAGGTGTGTTCTTGGTGGTCTTTTCCATAGACCAATGTAAGACAAAATCCCTTAGTAGAGAAAGTTAAAAATGCACATAAAACATATTATGACTTCAGAGAGTTATTGTGCAATGAAGAAAACAAAGTTCAATAGAGTAAAGGCTTAGGAAGTAAGGGTGAGCGAGAGGACACTTTCTATTTAGCAGTCAAGGAAGGTTTCTCTGAGGAGATGGCATTTGTGGAAAGACCTGAATGAAATGAGAAACATTCATAGATTTAAGCAAGATAATTTCTGACAAAAAATAATCTGTAAAGGACTTGATATAGGAAAATTGTGGTATGGTAGAAGAGCCCCCAAAAGGATATAAATAGAATAAACCTATGGCATCTGTTAAGACATATTTAAAGGTAATCCAGTATAATTACTAAATTTACTGCTGACTAGTTTTATTTGCTAAAATATTATATATATATATATAAGCATATTATACACACATTATTATGCATTGTTGTGCAATGTGCTTTCAGATAGTGCGGATAGCATTCAAATTTGCTTTATAAGCAATTAGATTATGTTGGGGTTTGAGAGTAAATATCAACACTCTCTCCCCAATTCCCTTTCTATCCTCCATCTGGATTTGGAAACGATTGATAAAGAATGAGGCAGAGATAAAAATGTCAACTTAATTATTCACAAGAACTTGAGCTGGAGATTATAACTCACCTGTAGACAAGTGAGTCTTAAAATATGACACCCCTGAATTAGGCAATTTATCCAGGTAGTCAATGACAAAGGAGAAAAATTCCAAGTAGCTTCTATCAAGGGGCAGAGGGCAGGCCAAGGTATAGATGCTGTCTACAGATTTGCCTATAAGCAAATTAGGGCCAGGAAGAGTTTCACCTCTAGAAGAGTCTCACTCACGTTCAATTCCTTTCCATTGAAGACCAAGATTATTATCTAGGAAAATCCTCCAAAAAGAAAACATGAAGAGTGGAATAAAGTGAAAGTGACTTTCTATCTTAGCTAGCTGAAAATAGGTCCAGTTAGCAGTATCTATTCCAGCAAAAGTGTTAATAGTGTTCACTTTCACTATTTAAAATTCCTTGGTGACCCTGGGAACATGTGTCACCTCTTAATATATTAATACTTTTTCTCTTTGCCTTTGGAAAGATTTTTCTCACATGTATAAAGAAACATTTAATCAAGAAACTGTGCATTTTCAGTATACACTTGATTCTTATGCAGGAGGCTGATTTCAGTGTCAGTTTAAAATATGAATAGTGTGATCTTTTAAAAATATTTTCAATTACAGTATTGTAAAAAAATATAGACCAATTAAAATTCTGGAGTAAAAAGCCCTAATACAGAGAAAAATTTGTAAGAGACTAGACACTATTGACAGTCCCATTACTCACTGTTATTTTAATTAGGAGGTTTCCCCTCTTGTCTGTATTTTTCACTGTCTGCTCAGCTCTATTCTCCAAATTCTCTTTTCTGGTCTCATTTATATCATGAGATATTATCCTCAATAGCTCGTGTTCTAAATTTTATAAAACTGCCTGAATCCCACAGATCAGCATTATATTTTATTCACTTTTCTTTAATGGTGTATTTTAAAGAAGTTTAGTATGGTAAAACTCAAATTGTGAGAAATTACAATGTTGTTCATAAAATTGGTTGCATTAAATTCAAATTGACTATTTGATTTCCTCGCTTCAGCAGAATTAGTTATTAGGTATTTTCTATGAGTTATTTGGGTTGACTCATTTAAATTCACTAGACTCAATTGTTAAATCACTTATGTAGAAGTATTTTTTTACTTCTTTTTATAATTGAAAAAAATAAACCTTTTAGAACAGGAAAATGTTTTTTTTTTCCTGTGCATGCATAATTATAAACTCCTACGAAGAGCATGTTTTTCTACATTGCAGAAAAGCTTTGACATACAGGCCTTAATTTTCTTTCAGACTAACTTCTTTACTTTTTATATATTGTCATGAATATTTATTTATTTATTTATTTATTTATTTATTTATTTTTTAAGATTTTATTTATTTGCAAGAGAGAGAATGAGAGAGAGAGAGAGAGCACATGAGAGGGGGGAGGGGCAGAGGGAGAAGCAGACTCCCTGCCGAGCAGGGAGCCTGACGCGGGACTCGATCCCGGGACTCCAGGATCATGACCTGAGCCGAAGGCAGTCGCTTAACCAACTGAGCCACCCAGGCGCCCCTGTCATGAATATTTAATTATTTAATGATACATTTTATATTCACTGTTTTTCCCCTTTTAATCATTTATATTGCATGCAATTTGATCATGTTCTTTAGAACTGTGCTTTATATGAGATGTTTCAGGAAAAAAACACAATACCTAAACGTTTTTAGTGCTTAAAAGATACTCATCATCTTAAAACATACATACATTATATTTTCAAGAATATAAATTTTCTGTGGACACAATACAATGATCAAAAAAAGACATAATTATTCTTTAGTGTTCCCAATAATATATTGTATTTCCTAGAAAAAATATTACATCTCTGAATTATATACAAAAAGAAAATGAAAAATAACTGCTCATTAAAAGTTACATTTACTTATTTGAATATTTTACCATTAAGTAGAAATGATGCTGTTTCTTCAAACACATAACACATAAAATAACCATGCCCTGATCAATTAGTGACAACTCCATAAGAAAAATAGTATTGATATCTGGTTTTATAGCTCAGTTTCTAAATGCAAAATCATTGTGGCACAGATTGTTAATGGTTTTCCCATATTGATTTTTATTTTCTTCATTAGTATTATAACCTTCAAATTTTAGCTGATGTCATGGTCTCCAGAATAAATAATACACTTCACGCTCTCCCAGAAGAATAACCATGCAGCCAAGCTCTGACCAATGAGAATGAAGAGATATTGGGGTTCCAGAGTCTTGTCTTTGAAGGGAATAGATAGGTTCTCTATTTTTCTGTAATTAGAATATAGATGTCATGGGGGAGCTAAACAGGTATCTTAAATTAAAAGGTAGAGCCAGTCTTTAAGGTATTCATATTCAGTGTCAATTATGTGTCAGCCACTGTTCAAGGTAGAGATGATAGAGATATGAACAAAATGAACGTTTCAAGACTTAATAGCTTTCATTCAAGAGGATATATTTAAAAAAAAGCTCCTATAGGAACATCAATTTTCATATTCTCAATCATCTCTCTTAAAAAATGTACTATTTATCAAAGGGAAGGAACTCTTCATCATGAGGTCCAGTCTTGGATAATAGCATCCCAACTCCTTTTTCTCTCTCCTTTTCTCTTTCTTTTCTGTGTGTATATTTTTAAAGTAAAAAAAATACATTAAATATGTAAAACATGAGATCATGTCTTAGTCTAAATAGCAACATTTTATTTATCTTTTTTTCATACCACTTTAAACATCCTATTCTTCACATTTGTGAAAGCTACATATAAGAAAGACATGGCCAGAGCTAAGAGGATGAGGTGAACAGGCAAAGAAAAAAATGTTCCATTTCTCTTTTCAGGCACTACCTTGTTCTCTTAGTTTTCCTTTGAACTTCATACTGGATAAAACCTGCAGGCCTTAGAGATATAGAACTCTATATATTCTCTGCAGAAAAAGCAGTTCTTTAGCCTTCAAAACATTGTTGAACAGAAGTGGTAAACTAGAAACTATTTGCTTGAAGTCTATTTTGAAGTACAGCATATTTAGGCTTCAATTAAATAATAAGTATGATCACAATAATAATGATTTATTATCTAAGTGCTTCAGTTGGAACACCTCATTTAATTCAGCCACCAACACCATGAAAGATCTCTCATTATTCCTTCAGTTTCCAAAATGAAATGTGGCACAGATATTTACATAATTTTCCCAAAGCCATTCATGATTCCAATTCTTAAACAATAAGACCTTAGGATCATCATTTTTAGATAATAAATTATATTAACATCTAAAATGTGAGCATTTGGTTTTGCAAAATGAATAAACTAAGGAGTCATTATTTACATCATAATTACTTTGTTTTTTAAAACCATTGGCATCAAATTTCAATTAAATAGAGTTGTCTTTAAAGCTAATGAAATGTTGAAACACCTACCAAAATACCTCTGCTCTCTTTCAGCCTTCAAACAATTACATACATTGTCATGATTTCGTGTCACAGTATATGGCTAATCTTGCTATTATTCTCTTCATATTAAAATATATTTAGTCTTTATCTTGTTATCGTGGCCCTAAACAATCTGGACTGAAATTCCTTTTCAATCCTTTTCTTTCTTTCCTTTTCCCCCTTTTCAATCCTATGTACTCAGTGCCTCCTTCTCCAAAGCACTGACATCAGTGCATTCCAACGTACTTGCCCATCACACTGTAGTCTACCCTGCTTCTCTAAATAAATTATATACCAGAGGGTGGCAAACTCTTATCTATAAAGGACCATATAGTAAATATCTTGGCTTTGTAGGTCAATGAGGTGGTGCTGATGTAGCCATAGGTAATAAGCAAACAAAAAGCAAATGAGTAAGTGTGGCTGTGTTCCCGTATACCTGTAAACAAAACCATACAGCAGTCAGATTTGGTCAATAGGCCAGTGTTTGTCCACCCTTGTTCATACATTTTGCACTTTAAATGCCATTCACATTCACATATTCTTATTAAAAAGCCCTGGTTAGGTTTAACTTCCAAAATGAATGCATTTTTCCGTGAGGACTTCCCAGTTCTCCTTTCTGTCTGTTCTGCATATCAATCCTTCTCCTATACGGTTGTCCTGTGCAAATGATTTTTTTAAATATTACAGATCAAAGTAGGCCAATAATTTTAGTTACTTGTACATGCGTGTGATTACTTTTTGCTTTTAACTATGGTTATATAGCATGATATCTTCTACAATACCAAACATAATGCATTATTCAAGTGAAGAATCTAATACACACACATATATGTTACATTTAAGTGAATTATTTTTTTAAGTGTATTTACCATTGTGCAGATCTGGGAATTTTGTACAGGAAGTGAAGTTATATGCTGAATGTTGTATCTACACAATGCCAAAACATCTAGATTAAAAGCAAAACATTCGGTCAACCATGACATTGTTGCCAAGTATCTACATGCTTGGCATTCGGAAAGGAAAATGTTTAGATGATGGATGTTACTTTTCATTTTCCATCTGGCTGTTTTGGCCTCATGTAGACAGAGCCTCTGACAGTCAACATTGATGACAGAACAATTTCAGGTTTTAGATTTGGTTTTAAGCCCACCCACATAGAGGTAAACAGATTAGTTTGAAGAAGAGAAACTGTTGAATGTCTAATCTCATCTATGCTTTCAGCCAAGAGAAATCTCAGAAGAATGATGATCTGCATTTACATCTCCCCGGACTGTAATTCAACCCTTTTTCATAGAAGAGAGTTTGCCTGGAAAAATCCCCAGCTCAATTACCCAGAACTATCAGGAGTCTCCAATAAGACTCATGTCCGTCTGGGGCCCCACATCCAGTGGACAGGAAAAAATAATTCTCCCCGCAATGATCAAAACTGAGAAGTAACTGGTTGGAATTCTCTGCAATTTTTTTTTTTTTTTTTTTAATGAAGGCCTTAGGATTTAATTGGGAGAAACATGGTAGTGATGGAATATAAGGAGATATGTTTTTTGGATCATTTTAAAAGGGTTTTGTATTCTGCTTTTTATAGACACCAGTAAAGATAAGAAGTAAAATATCAAGGGTACCACATACTAATTATGAAAAAATCCATTTAAAATATCTATAAAACTGAAAAAAAAATTGAATTGGCTTCAGTGATTCTATGCAGCAGAGAATTACCAGAATGCATATCTCTGTGAACCGTAAAATCAAATATAGGGCATTTTTAAAAGTTTGATGAAATACTCACGCCCTGCTCACTCACCATGCACACACATACACACACACACACACACACACAGGGTAAAAGTTACATATACTAGAATATTTGTATATACACACACTAAACTTTTGTACACACATAGATCTAAATATCACAATCAGGTTATTTTAAATGAGAAAAGGTTTAATCCTCTGCTAATATTTATTTGTATAGTCTTTTATCAAATGTCAGGAACATCTTTGATATTAATCATGATACTAATCATCATGCTAATCTTAAAACCATATATTTTAAACAATAATTTAACAGTAATATACTTTGAAATTAGTGATTTGATCATATTTAGAATAATAAAAATATGCAATTTTTATCCCTGCTAATAGAATATAGGATTCAGCTATTTTTACCTTTCCTAACCAGTCTTAATCTTTTGTCTCATACTTCCAGAGAGTCATAAATAAGAAGCTCCTATCTTGATTTATATAGCCAACCTTATTATCATATGGAATAATGGTTGTTGGTGAACTGATATTATAACAGTGCTAATAATATCTCACAAGTTAGGTATCTGTAATTGACACTAATAAATAACAATAAATTTGTTCATTCTATTGTAGACAGTTGTGGAATTTGGACTATACAAATACCAGTTAATGTTATATAAAATAATTTTCCTGAAACTTAATTTATTTGCCATCCTATTTGCAGCATGTTATTTCAGATAGATAGATAGATAGATAGATAGATAGATAGATAGATGATAGATGATAGATAGATATGATATTATGCTTCATATTTGTATATCATATATAATAAGGCTACTCAAAAACTTAACTTGGAGCTACTTTAAAAATCAGGGTTTGCTCTAAACTCTATTGTCAATTATAGTTATGATGCATAAATTAGAATAATATTAAACTACTTGGTTTTGAAATTAATTTATAATCCTAAAGTTTTATTGTTTTTATTTTTTATTTTTTTATTTTATTTTTTTTAAGTTTTATTGTTTTTAATACACGCAATAGTATAAGTGTACTCAGTTATCAGTTTTTGCATGGTACGACACTGTATGTCATATTTTCCTAATGTTAGTGTGCTTGTGGTAGCACACTAGCACAACTGTTAGTGATTTAAGTTCTATGGAGATTTATTATATCATATAACAAAAATTTTGAGATAAGGAAATGGGTTAATCCAGCTGCTTGAAGATACATTCAGGACCTAGGTTTTCTATAGGCTACTCCTGTCTTTCTGTTATCCATTCTCACCATTGGCTAGCTCCTTTCATGAGCTACAGACTCTAGATATCACTCCCTCACATATCAATATCCAGATATTATGAAGATTGTGCAGTGTTAGACAGCAACAAGACCTCCTATGTTGGACTCTGATCTGTAAAGCATAATTACTCCTCCACTGTTCATGTGTCCCTGTCTGTGGAGGCAATGTATCATGAAAGATGATGATGAGATCATGGGATCCTTGAAACTTCTAGTAGGTGACTTGAGAAGATGAGTCTCTCATCTACAATTCAGTGCCTTTGTCTAAAAAAGAAGCAAAATAAATGTGTACTTCATAGAGTTCTCCTGTCCTAATTTGTTCAGTAGTTAGGTATTGGAATATGAAAGAATAATACTAAGACTGACAGGCAGAACCTAAAATACCACAATTCAAAATTGGGGGAAAAATCTGAGACCATCAAGTCAAATGTTAGATTATTTTCATGTACTGACATTATAAAAATGTTTATTACTCCTAAAATCCATTACTTCATATTTTTGAGGTTTGGTTTTCGTAGCCTTGGATCTCAAACAGCTTTTTCACCCTCATTTTACTTTAGAAATATAACATTACAAAATATGCTTAAAATATCTTCAAAGTAATCTCATTTATTAGGTTTATTAAGAAACATAGCATGTCTAAAGGACATAGAGATATTTACATTTACATACGTTAATGCAGTGTTTATTTAACCTGCCCTGGGAAAGTGTTTGGTTCAGTTTTATTTTATTTTAGTCTTTATCAGATTACTCTGGAAAATATGTAATAGGAAAATGTAATACCAAGCATGCATACATTAAAGTATTCAAATTATGCTGATATATAATCAGTCTGAATTGATAAATAGGTACTTTCTGGAAAAAGATTATACAGTTGGTAACCTTTAAATCTTTCTTCCTATTAGCAGGCAATTTACATTTCTCCTAAAGAAATCCCTCTAGGATCTTCCGTTCTCTTCCTGATGAGTGAAATGTATACACAATAATTGTAAAACAAGTGTCTAAAATTAAATACCTACCAGTACATTCAGCTAACCCTAATGAGTTAAATATGCCAGGCAAAGATTGTGTGAATCAGAAAAAACATGTTTTCACTAAAAGGGTGATAGAGTATTCATTTCCAGGTGAGTTTTGGCATTTTAAATGCAAAGAGGATGACATAAGGAATGCCAAATATGTCAGTTTTTTCAAGGGAAACCAGAAATCTAGAGTGACCTTCAAGTTTGAGTATACTGCTTAAAATTGACAAAGGAACACACTCAAATGGCTTAATAATACTGCCTAAAATTGACAAAGGAACTCACTCACATGAAAAAAAAATATATATATATGGTGTTTATGGCACTCCTTTCTCTCCATTATGATCATTTTCATGAGCTTAAATGCTTTATATTAATCCAGATAGAGTTAAAGATTCACATGTTCCAAGAGAGTATAGAACTCTCTTACCTATTCCACTTAGTTTCTGTGGAGCCTGACTACAAATCTCATGAATATAATATCTTCATAAACTGAAGTCTACTCAAAGACATGCCATATGCAATGTATGTACTTCATTTTGATGTTCCCCAAATATGTCTGATCATGATAATCCATCTGTGTTGCTTATTAAAAATCTTTATTCAAAGGGCCCATGGGCTGATCAATTGGTCAGGAACAGGGTTGGCAAACTATAGCTCTCCGGTTACATCCAGACCACAACTTTGTAGATAAATACTCACCTTCCCTATTGTGTGTGGCTGCGGTCCTATTACAATAGCTGTGTGGAGTATTTGTGAAAGAGATTATATGACCCACAATGTAGAAAATATTTATTATCTGGCACTTTAAAGAAAAGGTTTACTGAATGAACCCTGGTCTGGAGCAAGATCCAGAAATCTAAATATCCTAAGAGGACTCCTTTAAGTGACTATTATAATCAGACTAGTTTGACTTTTTGTATTTATTTTGTATGCCAAGTTATTTATCACAGTGCTTTGCAGACATTGGGTTGCTGTTGAATGATACGAGATAGATCAGATTTCAGAATATTTACCCAATCAATGGCCCTCTTTTAAGGAACTGATTTTTTCCCTATGACCTTTTAAGAGACCTCTATTAAAATATTATGGAATCCCTAAGTTTACTCATATCATTCATTTTATCTAGCTGTTATTCATTTTCTAGTTATATCCAGTTTTTATTGTATGAAGAAAAATAGTGGAACAAGAGCAATTACCCTATGCACATAAATCCAAAAAAGTACAATAGAAAATTTACATACATAGCTCCAAGTTTCAATCACAGGGTTTAAACTCAGTTATCTTGTTTATCATCACACACATACACATGCAAAAACACATCATTGGAAGAAAAATGTAGGTAAGTAAAAAAAAAATCAAGTTCCAGAAGAAGATTTTTTTTTTTTTTTTAAAGATTTTATTTATTTATTTGAGAGAGAGAGAATGAGAGAGAGCACATGAGAGGGGGAGGGTCAGAGGGAGAAGCAGACTCCCCGCCGAGCAGGGAGCCTGATGCGGGACTCGATCCAGGGACTCCAGGATCATGACCTGAGCCGAAGGCAGTCGCTTAACCAACTGAGTCACCCAGGCGCCCCAGAAGAAGATATTTTAAAAGCATCATATTTTAAATGTAATTATAAGCAAAATTATAGAATGTAAAATTCAGATAACTCTTTAGTGTTTATTTTAAACTCTCATTCAATGAAAGGAATAGTTTCTGTTATCTTTACTTTTTAAGATTTTGTAATTTATCTGTCAATATCCTTACTTAATATTGGTTTAAGAAACATAACATGAGTTTTATTCAACTTTCCTTCCACACAATAACAAAATTATAATAATGGCTAGCATGTACAAAGTCCATAGTATGTGCCTGACACTTTTCTAAATTTTCTTATGAAACCATCAATTTATTTTTAGCAATAAGCCTAGTAGTTAGATTTTATTACTATACCCATTTTACAGATTTAGTAATTAAAGTTAGAAAAATTATATTACTTGGGGCGCCTGGGTGGCTCAGTCGTTAAGCGTCTGCCTTCAGCTCAGGTCATGATCCCAGAGTCCTGAGATTGAGCCCCACATCAGGCTCCCCGTTCTGTGGGAAGCCTGCTTCTCCCTCTCCTGCTCCCCCTGCTTGTGTTCCCACTCTCGTTGTGTCTCTCTCTGTCAAATAAATAAATAAAATCTTAGAAAAAAAAAGAAAAATTATATTACTTGCCCAGAGTGAACAGCAATTAAGTTAGAATCAAAGAAGTTTGACTTCAGAATACAAGTTCTTAAATACTCTCCATAGGTTTTCCTTGAATGAGAAATCTGTTGAATCACCCTTCCTACCTCTTTCATCAGATTACAACTTTGACCTGCTCTGAACAGCATATATAAATTCTATTTTCTGGACCATCTCTATTCTTGCCCCTACTCACAGAATTAAAATGGCTGGGTCTTAAATCAGCCTCATGAAAACAGTAGTGCCTAAGTCTCCCATGAGTTTAAGATAACAGAGAAAGCTAATTTTCTGGAGAGAGTTCATAATTAAATAATTAAGAAAAATTATTTTATGAATACAATAATAAGAATTTAATGGCTGTTAGAGGTATCTGCATACTCTGTAGAAGATATTTATGGTATTATGTTCAACATATCCACACTAACCTTAGTTTGGGAACCCTCCATCCAGATAGATGACATAGAAATAGCCATTACTATAGCATGATTTTGGCCTTCAAGCTACAATTAATTAGTTCACATGTGAATATCAAACAAAAAATAGACCGTTTAAACCTCTTCTGCATTTATGATTTGGAATCTCAATAATTGAATCCGAATCCTTCTCCTAGTTAAAGCTTTAGCATATAAATTTTGGTTGCTAATAGTGGCCGTATTTTCTTACTTGAAGAGACTGTAAAATGAGTCAATGGTGAGGGAGAAAGAAAATGAGAGAGAAAGAGGGAGAGAGACTGGACCCAGCAATCTCTGAGGTCATACAAAGTTCTGGTTTCAGTTTTTCTCGAGGCCTTTGAAGTGTACAACTTCATTATACTTGAGTTATCCAACATTCTTTCAAGTAATATAGTAGCAGACTAAAATTAGAATTCAAATATTTTGTCTTTTACGTCCCAAAAGGAACCATCCTTTTAAAAGAAACAAATGAAAGAGGGGTTCTACTAGTGCAGCTTGGAAGGAAGTAGAGTTCCTCTACCAATTATTCTCTTGTTCTCTATCCAAGCAAGAGAGACCCCTGCTTTCTCCCTACAGAATCTAAATAAGGGAAACAGAAATGTGAGAGTGGGTTTGATTTTAGATAGCTTGTTTTGCTATTAATCGAGTCAAATCTTAAGAAAAAAAGAGAAAAGAAATAAATTGTATCTGGGCCAGAGAAAATGTTAAACATGCAATAATGCCAGAATATAACAATGGTGCTTTAAGTATTAAAATCTAAAAACATCTTGTTCATTCCTGGATTAAAGAATCTACTTTTACTTTATTAGTTTTTTGTTAGTCCCTCCCCCAACTGGGAACTAAAAGAAACACAACAAACTATTTACTAATTTTATCATGTTATGTTCTTAAGTCGTAGGGTTTTAGCCTATCTTCCATTAAATGTTTAAGAATGTTTTCCTTTTTCATAAGTAAAGTTTTCAATTAACTACATCCTTCAATGTGTTTCTTTTTAATTTTTCTATGAGACACTAGTATTTTAATTATGGCATTATCAAATTAAACTCCTAAGCCTATCCTGAACAAATAGAGTGAAAGGAATGCCTGTGATCAATCAGTATAATCATTTCACCTGAACATTACTTTGGCAGAGACTCTTTCATCACAAGTCATGTCAATCAGTTTGAAAATGAGTGAAGAACTTACTTGGCAGGTAACCATTTAAGAATTATTTATGAACCACCAGTACTATTAGATGAAATAGTAAACCCTGCAAAGTTAATGAAAATGCAAGAAAACCTACCACACACAGTCTTAATGGAAATTTCCTTTACTTCTCTCAGACACACCTGAGAATGGGAACAACTGTACATATCTTTGAAGTAAAGTCTATGCACTGATCACACTTTTATCTTAATTTATGTACCATAGGAATATTTAGCTATTAAGAAATAAAATGCCTTAAACAGTGTATTCACTTAATACCTGCTTGTTTTTTTTTTATTTTGACACGCAAAAACAATTTTATATGAATATTTTCCTCACAAATTTTAATGCATAACATGACTTTTATTGGCACTCAAATAATCTGAATCATTATTCAGTAATTATTTCTAATGAGTCAGTAAAAAATCAATGCTATGAAGAAGGAGACAATTGTTGCACAAGAGGTGCTAATAATATTGAATGTTTCTATATTTCTATTAACATCTGTTTAGCTCACCTACTCAAAAATTGTGTGTATGTCTCTGTTAAAAACAATATGCTCAAGGGGTGGCTCAATCAGTTAAGCATCTGACTCTTGATTTCAGCTCAGGTCATGCTCTCAGGGTTGTGAGACTGAGCCCCACCTTGGGCTCCACGCTGGGCATGGAGCCTGGTCCTGCTTAAGATCCTCTCTCCCTCTCCTGCTCCTCTCTCCACCTCCCTCTCTTAAAAAAATATGCTCAAGAACACATTAATGTTTCTTTTATTTAAAATTTTTCTCCATTTTTATTAGTCTTTTGGTTATTTTGCTATTGTTAATCGACTGTAACTTTTCCTCCATCCAATAGAAAAATATGGATAAGACAACCTAAAATCAGCCTTTAGTGATATACCAATTACAGCATTTGGAACCAACTCAATCTATGTGGTGCTTCAATATTTACTAGCAGTGATATTTACATTTGTGAGCAATACCTTTTATGATAATCCTTGATTGGCAGTATTTACCATAGAAAGTCTTAGAATTAAATGGATAAACATTTCCCAAAGAATCTTTGGCAAACCCCTAGGTTAAGCAACGTTTGTTTCTGACCACAATTTTTAAGGGACTGATTCTTCCATAAGCTGATGTTAATCAACCCCTGTTGCTGTCCTAGTCCAACATATTTTAGGTGGCAGTCTCTCTCCCAGTGGAATTGATTCCAAGATTAAATGTGTGACACTTATTTAGCACATACTCTATGCCTAGGACGGCACTATGCTACTACCTCATTGGGTTCTCACACAATCCAACTGGCCAATCATCTTTTTACTTCTTTGGCCTCATCTCCTTGAACCTTTTCATCATGTTTATTTGTATTATAACAATGAGTTTATAAGTCCTAGAATACACAACCTTCTTGTGGCCTTGTCACTTCTATTCTTTCTGCTGGAATGTTCTTACATCAGATTTCAGTGATTAATATACCTCTACATAAAATGGTGCTCCTGTGCATACTCCCTCCTCTGTTACTTGACTTCATGCTTCAGCCTGCTACTAACTGACATATATTATATATGCATTTTTGTTTATTATCTGTTTCATCATTTTACTCACTTGAATAGAAGTACCAAGAAAGATAGGATATGGTTTACTATCCTCTCCTAAATCCTTAACCAACAGGAGAAACTTGAGACATACTAAGCATTTTTAAATAATATTGCATGAATAAATTAACATTTCTTTGAGGTGATTGTAGTTGTGTAACTGTTGCACAAATTAGGGATTGTGCTGTAGAAGAAATGTTAATTTTTCCACATTCATATAGCAAGTAAGTGGCAGAACTAAGAAATTAGAGCCCAGGTCTGGCACCAAATCTCCTATTGCAATTACTCCTTATTCTTGGTTGTAGGATAACCTATTACCCCAAGGCAATAAGCAGAGATTGAATGGGCCAGGAAGGCGTGTTTTATACTTACAGAGTAATGTGAGAGAGAAAGACAGAACTTACTCTGGAGTATCATCATATTTTACCTAGGATCATAATTTATTCAATTCTGTCTTTAATATAACTTTTCCAAATTTTTAGAATATTAATTTACTTTAAAACATTTCAGAATGTGTAATATTCACTTCTGTGTGTGCTTTTTCAGGTTAAAGTAAAACCTAGGTAGTGATGAGTCTAATCAAGGATGCAGTCAGTGGTAGACTTTTGCCACTGTGTTAGAATGCTCACACTCCATAGGCAGCCACTCTAAGAATCTCTCCTACCAGCATTTTGTTCAACTTCTATTTACTAAATCTCTTAATAAATGTCAATAATATTTTTATAAGGGAAAAGAGTAACCTTTATCTAGTATGATGAATATTAGTTACGGATATTATTGGGAGCATTCTTTATCCTCTCTCTAATATGTGACTATTTTATGAGTGCAAATTTCTCTGATAAAAAATAGTGCCATTGTTTCCGCAAAAGCAAAATGCATGAAGAATTTTGGAAATTGAACACATTTGATGTCAGATTAATTTAATTTGGGACTTTATTCCTTGAAATTTATTGCAAAATTCTTATATGACTATAAAGGCACATATATCTGACTACCTGAGTTTTCTTTTTCTTTCTTTCTTTCTTTCTTTCTTTCTTTCTTTCTTTCTTTC
>NW_022589708.1:23362292-23378492 GCF_004348235.1 Phoca vitulina | reverse complement strand
TCTCTTTCTTTCTTTCTTTCTTTCTTTCTTTCTTTCTTTTCTTTCTTTCTTTCTTTCTTTCTTTCTCTTTCTTTTCTTTCTTCCTTCTTTCTTTCTTTCTCTCTCTCTCTCTTTCTTTTTTTCTCTTTCTCTCTTTATTTTTTACAAATTCCAAAATGTCAGGATCTCCTGACCACATGGTTGAGATAATGTAGCCAAAATTGTTTTGTAAATTATAAAATGTAAGCAAATATTCATATACGAAGGAAAAATTACAAAGCTCTTTCTTTTTTCAGTCCCAAAATAAACTGAGTGTCAGACAAGACATTAAGAATACAAAAACTAGTACAGCTGAATTCCTCCTCTCAAGAACTAAAAATAAACAGCATATTATACTACCATATAATGATCCCTATCATAGAGTTAAGCCCAAGATAGAATAGAAGCACATACAAAGGCTCTTGTAGTCTAAACTTTGATTGGAAAATTTTTAAAAAGAGGAAAAAAAACCTAAACAACCTCACAAACCCTTTTAAATCTAGACACAGGCAAACCTAAATTTACTTGCCAAACGTCATTTATGAATTGTGTATTTTCATGCAAAATTATCTTCTTGGTTCCCACAAATTTTTTAAAGCCAAAAGAGATGATGGGAGTGGTAACACATTAAAAGTTTATTTTATTTCTGTCTTTTCCAACTTAACTATTCAGCAAAGGATTTTACTTAGGACATCCAGGGATATTACCAAGGGAAATCAATTTCTCAAATGTGTTTGCTTAGGCTCTTTAGGGTATGCCAGTTAATAAAAGTTGTGATTGCCAGAGCTCAGTGTTTTATTATATAAAAGCCTTTTTACCCATTCCTTTGGGTCCGCTTTATAATGATGAACTGAGCTTTTTCTTAGAAGCTTGACAGTCAAGTGGAGTTGGGTTAATTTAGATTATATGAAAAGAAGCAGGTACTGGTAAATGGGATATAAAATGCTTAATGGATTCCAGAAATGGAATCAAGTTCTAGAAGGAAAAGAAATGAGATTGAGAAGAACAAGAATTAAAGTAGACTGACAGGTGATTTATCCTGACTTTTGGGGCAAGCTGTCCTGCATTCAGGTAAATTACTCCAACGCATAGCATATGATATTCTTTTGATATGTTTTCTTCTTAATACATTTGTACCATAAAGATTATTTTAGATTATACTTTAAAAATGACCCAAAGCAAACCAGGAACATGACACTTCTTAAATTATTGTTATATCTGAGGTGGAGATGAAGAACCTGAAAAATAAATTTAATCATTATAGCAGTTTGGCTACATATTTCAAAATATGCTGTGTCATTTGTGTTCAAGTAGTTATTTTTTCTTCATTCTTTTAGTTTTCTCAGAAATAATGAATTTGAAGGTGACACTAAATATTTGCACACTTTTGATAGAATTAGACTCCACTTAATTTGAGCCTAATATTAAAGGATATGCCCGTTTATACATTAGAGTCAAGAGGTAAAGTAAAACAGCATTTAGATTGTCAGTGACAGCAGTTTAAATTGTGCAAATGATAACAAAACATCCTGGCAGCTGACAGTAAAGGAGGAGATAATGAAATGTCTGGACACAGACTTGCAGCTGAGAATAAACCTACTCAGTTGAGGTTAATGGACTCTGGGACCTGCATCCAAATGTTTCTTTGCCAGTTCTTCAACACTCCTGCAGTGTTGATGTAAATATGAAGAGCCATAAAGTAAACAGTGGCTCTTCTGCTTAGAAAAAGTACTGCATGGAGCACTGGGTATTATACGCAAACAATGAATCATGGAACACTACATCAAAAACTAATGATGTGATGTATGGTGATTAACATAACATAATACTAAAAAAAGAATAAAGAAAGAAACTAAACCCTTCAAAAAAAAAAAAAAAAGAAAATGTAAAAGTCATAAGGATTAGTTGAATTATTTACAATCTTTAAATTACCTTAGGGACCATCTGATTCTAAGTCCTTCTTTAGAAAGAAAGTTGGCAAGACTAAATAACTAAAGTTATACATCTAGTTGATTGCTGAGTATGAATAAGGGTGTCCTCATTCTTTTCTCTTTATCATGATGCTAATAGGCATTATGAGCATATATACCATATTTATTATCAACTGAAAGATGTAGCCATCATTTATCCTTCCATAAACTGTGATGGAGAAAAGAGGGGCATAATGCAATGTTTATTTCTTTTCTGCAACACAGACATTGAAAAACTGAAATAATGCTGATTCTGTGTATATATTAATTTGTTTACAGATTCCAAGCAAACTCTCCAGCATCTTTCCTTCTTTAAATTTTTCTTCCCCCCCCCCCCCCAGACACATTCTAAGTATACATTCCGGTTCAGGGAACATTTATAAACATAAAATATTATTAATTTTGTCCATAAGTAAATAATTAAAAGTCAAGATTGCAAAAATATATTTTATAAATGGGAAATTAATCCATGGAGTTAATGAGATTACTTAATAAAGGTATATAAAAAGGATCCAAGATGAACATCAATTTTAAAATAAATGAGAAATAACAAAAACATTGAAAGAAAGTTAAATTATGCATGTGGACAGAAAGGCAGAAAATTAAAGAGGAGTGCAAAGGAGTGGAAGCTAAAAAGGATGATATTTCAAGGAAGACAGGATAGCCAGTACTTTCAGATGAGGTACAGAAATGCAATGAGAATCATAAAGCATACATTGCAAATAGCAACAAAACAGTTGTGCTGTGTTACCTTTTCTCATGGTTGTTGGAGAAATTTTAATGATGATTATTGAGGAAATAAAGGTGATTGAAACCAGATTTGGTGTGTTGAGGAACGCAGTGGGTAGAGGAATTATTGATAGCAGAGTAAACCTATTTTCAAGAGAGTTTCTTATGACGTGGAGGGGAGATGAGTAGCATAGCTGAAGGAGAGCATGGGTCTGGAGGGATACATGGTTCCAGAAAGAAGTTTTTTCTCGTTTTACTACAAAATGGGTAAACTTGAACACAGTTAAATGCTGCATAAAAGAACACAGTAGAAAAAAAGTGGTTAGAGATATTACATTGTACAGGAATTGATAAATTATTTTGGGGGAGGAGAAATTCAGAATTTTTGAGACAATGATACCAATCATATGTCAGGAATTGGTCTTGACATACAAAAACTCACTCCCATGTGTAGCGGGTACAAATAAGGAAATGACTTGTGTATACAGAGAAAGATGCAGTGGTTTAGAGGGGGAAATGCCAAGCAATTAAGGTCTATTAGTTTCTATTTTTGTCTGTGAAGTAGAAAAGTATGATTGAGAGTGGTGGGATGATCCCCAAGGAGTTTAAAAATAAAGTGGAAGGGCTTTAAATATCCACTGCAGAATGCATTGACTATTGATATATTGAAGGACTGACAGAATGCTGAAGAGCAATAATTAATGGTGTCACTGAGAGGCAGAACTATAGTGTTCTTATAGTAATTGGATGAATGAGCTAAAGAGGCAAATATTTCAACTAATTCTAGGTGTGTTTTTCCCTGTGTATGTACAACAGAAGAATAATGGTACAAAGAGTTGAAAATATTGATAAGAAATTAGATAAAAATTGTGGATCATGAAATATAAACTTGATGGGTCAATAAATGAGAATGGACCAGGATACTTATACTTCAATGCTGTCATAATGAAATAAATAAACATATAAATGCCAATCATAATGACAGTTACACTCCCTCAAAAAAAACTGGTTTGCTCTGTATAGGATCACTTCACTAGCACTGGCTTAATTTTAGCCAAAAATCTCTTCCACTTTTAGCCTTTTGATATTTGGATCTGAAAGCCTTTATATCTATATTAATTTAGGCAAATTTTACTCATTCTTATAATTCACAACTTAATAATTCCTCAGGGACGCTTTCTACCACCAACTGACCAGATAGAACCCCCTTGTTATGGTACACTATACTTCTTTTGTTCAAACTCAATTCTTTATATATTTTGAGACAAAGTTAAATTCCTAAATCAAACCTTTGATATTTTACCTTATTGATAAATCAATAAATATCTTTTTTGTTGGGATACCCTTACTATAGCCTTATAGATCTGAGTAAGATTTATATGTTGTAGTAGTTCATTTTTACTGGAAAGTTTTTCAGTTGAAATCAGAAAGCTTAATTAAAGAAAATCACTAACAATGCATGTTTTCTAATATTCACTTCAGTAGTTTTAGAATAATTTATTGACCCTCGTTATATTTATAATATTTTTCAGCATTTTTATGTAAATTATAAGTTCTGTGAAGGCAGGGATCTCATCTAGCTTATATACAATCTCTCTGGCATATAATATAGTGCCTATAATCTGGTCAGCACTTGATAAATTTATTGAAAATTAAACCTTTTTACAAGTATCTGGATTCCCATTATATCCAGGCCTTTGCTAATACTGTAACGATTTCAACTTACTACGAATTTTTCATTCCTTGAGTCAGAGACAAATTTTCAAATGTGATTTTCCCTAAATTATCAAGTGAAAGGCACAGACTATAACAACTTTCAAAAATTTCTTAGTGAAAAACTTGACAACAGAAGTGGCAAAGAGTGCTATGCAGGCAGGCAGATCGCTGAGGACACATCGAGATTTCTATAGAATAGGCATGAAAGATGAGAATGTGTATTAGTATGGTTCAGAAAAGAAAACTTGTGAAATACTCTAGCAACTCAAAAAAGTAAAACAAATACATGCTAAATCATAATCTCATTATTTATTTCTAAGGTGGGACAGCCATGAATCTTACCTTTGTATCAGAAATGAGTAACATAAAATCCATATTCAAATAGAAATGCTATTTACTTATGAATTGCTGTAGTAGTAATCATTTTGTCAGGTAATCAATTAAACCACATATTATAACTGATTGGAGATGGTGATCCCCAAGCCACAGCCTGGGGGGAGCGGGGAGCTGTGTGCCTGAAGAATTGCTTTCTCAGAGAAAAGGAGGTGGGGGGGATGTGAATTGATAGTCAATTCTGAGTTTGCCAAATAAAGTAGAGCCCAGGAAGAAGGTAAAAAAAAAAAAAAAAAAAAAAAAGTAAGAAGTGATTTTTATGTTACCACAGGACATTATTCTTTTTTTTTAATTCTCTGACATTCAAAACAGATACTTTTATTGCAGAGTATTATTTGTAAAAGGGAGCTTAAAAGTTTATTACAGTTTGGCCCATTTCTGCTGTGCCTTCACAATGAAGCACATCTAGAACCTTTTTATTTGTTATGTCATTTCTGATATTAGAAAATGGAAATCATGATTCGTCCCATTTCTAGTCCAAATTCAATAACAAAAAATAAGTTATGACCATAAATAATAATTTCAACTTTTAGAAATGTGATGGAAGAGAACCACACTATTTTTCAATATCTTTTTCATTTTTTTGGCTCCAGAGTCAAAATACTTTTATACTTACTGAAGTTTTAGATCTACTGAAAAAGCTTTTTTTGCCAATCCACTACACATTTATGAAAAATAAAACTTAAACTTATTTATCCAAGCCTCGGAGTTACAACATTTGAAATTTTAGTAAATATGCAAATTTATTAACCCTCTGATAAATACTATTTTTAATCAGAACAGATATGGTCCCACATTTGCCCCTAGACATTTTTTTATTAATAAACCAGTAACTATCATCTTTTCTAGACTAGTATTATTACCAACTTCAATATTAGAGTAAGATTTATATTTCATTATGGCTCACTTTAACCTGAGAAAGTTCTTTGATTAAGAGTAGAAAGCTTAGGGGCGCCTGGGTGGCTCAGTCGTTAAGCATCTGCCTTCGGCTCAGGTCATGATCCCAGGGTCCTGGGATCGAGCCCCGCATCGGGCTCCCTGCTCAGCGGGAAGCCTGCTTCTCCCTCTCCTTCTGCCTGCCGCTCTGCCTACTTGTGCTCTCTCTCTGTCAAATAAATAAATAAAATCTTTAAAAAAAAAAAAAAAAGAGTAGAAAGCTTAAATCAGTTTAAGAAAATCACATATTACCATCACGCATTCTTATTTTTGAAGGAGAAAAATAGTGCTGAAATAAAACATTTTATAAAACATAAAACCTGATGACTAGAAAGAATAGTGAAAAAGAAATTTCAGCAATAACATAATGGATGCATTTTTAGATAGAGATCTGATATGAAGTCTATGGGATAGAAATGAGTCTAAGCTTCATCATCCTTAGTAGCTTCTCCCAAGCTTTTGATAGTACTTACTATTATTAAAATTATCTGTATGATTGACATATAGCTTTTTCTAGGGAAGATATGACTTACTGGAAACTAATTTTCCTACCTAACTTTCTAGTAGATACTAGTAACCTTTTAGCTCTCATTAAACTCAGTTATTATAGCTCACAATGAAGACTTAAAGATTAATGGTTTTTATTTGGGGGTGAAAAAAAAAGGCCAGTTTTGCATTTACAACATCAAAAAATCAGTCCATCAGTCTGTTTGCTTCCTGTGGTCTGACTTTAGCCACTTTGAATTTTCTTTCTCCCTCTGAGTTGTCAAGACCTTGGAAGTTCCTGTACATTCACTCCTAACTTCTGTCTCGCCTGAGATCCACTTCACTTCTATCCTTCTTTCTGAATTAAAGCAGCTTTACAACATATGCTACCGGTTTCAACTCCATCTGTGTATTATTTCCCACTCACTGCTCTTGTCAAGCTTCACTGGGCCCATCACTAATCTTACTTACTTTGTCACTGACAGCAGATCTGTAGGCCACCCTCTTCCTCCTCATGCCAATCTCTTAGAATAATCTCTAAGAATCACCCTAAAGAGATTTCCTATAATAGATCCTCCTCAGATAACAACAACAATAATAAATAATCTGATTCTGAGGAGCTGACACATGAAACAGGCATAATAGATTACTAAACTTTCATTTTATAATGATTTCTAGAAATAATGTGACATATAATTCAAATTAGATAGTCATATAAAGCTCTAGAAACTAGAAATAGAAAAAATAATGTGTGCAATGACTAATTAGCTAAAAATAAAATATCACTTCTTTCCCTTTGGAAATGTTACTAATTATTTTATCTGATAAAATATATTTGAAACAAAGACAATATTAAGTGAACAATAATTCATTTTAGTATGGGAAAGAGGGGGAATTTTGAACTTTGATTTGGGATGTGGCTTTTCTATAATTAGGCACCTTCCCAAACAACTGTGTTGTGTGTTCTCAACTGCTCAGTTCTGGGTTATCCAGGAGTGATTCTTGGTGGTAGTGAAATGTGACCACCTTCCAAAAAATTGCCTGATCCTTTGGCTGCACAGCACTGAAGAATCTAATTACTAACAAAGTCTCTCTCTTTCTCTCACTTGTTGTCTCATTCATCATCCAACTACCCATCCCCATTCATAGGGAACTAATCATATGTACAACCACAAATGTGCAGCACTATATTTACATATCACGGAAAACATATTTTACTTTGTGTATATACATAATATTTTAGGATAAAATGATAGCTGTCTTCTATGAGAAAATATTCAAAATCAAATTCAAAGTCATTTTTTGTCTTGCGAAAATCAATAATTAAATTTATACCATTACTTTAAAAAATATGTTTTCTTAGACTCAGGGTCACATTATAGAACATTGGAGTTCCTAAAAGTTTTGTTTTTAAAATAGATTATAGCATTACTTTTCTGTGGGACTAAACCGGCTTTCCTTTTTGCTTAAAATTTTTTTAAGAGCTAAATTGTAACTCAGAGCCAACAGATCTATATGCATCCAATACCTACTGTGGGCTGAGCACTTTGTTTAACATCATTGGTACTTCTGAAGAGCTTAGTTTCCTTAGAAAAAATTGACATGTATAAAATAAGGAAGCAGAGTAAATGGGGAAAATAAAAGAAACTAAATGTGACTTTTTGTTGTGACTTTGTCACATCAACTCCTTGCCAATTAGCCATGTCATTCTGTGCAAGATAATTTACATGCCTGAGACTCAACTTCCCCAATTCCAAGCTGAGGATATCGATTATTCTGAAATACATTTAATGCTGAAATTCTGATTCTGAAGAAAGGACAGTACAATGCAGTGTAAAATCAACAATTGGGTCAAATGGGCACGATTTATGAGATGTTTTATAATTTATTTATTTATTTTTTAAATGTTTTATTTATTTATTCATGAAAGTCAGAGAGAGAGAGAGAGGCAGAGGCAGATGGAGAAGCAGGCTCCCCGCCTAGCAGGGAGCCCGATGCGGGACTCCATCCCAGGACCCTGGGATCATGACCTGAGCCGAAGGCAGACGCTTAACCATCTGAGCCACCCAGGCGCCCCGAGATGTTTTATAATTTAGAGAAGAGAAAGTTTAACATGAATTTCAGAGATAGAGTCAGTAGTAGATATGAAAACAGAAAAGGAATAATTTACTTAAGAGTTCTAATATCTCCTAAAACCTAGACATTAAATATAATGGGAACACATATTATACAATCTATTTCAGCCAGAGTAAACTACAAAGTTTTCTTCTCTTTTTAATCTAACAAGAAATAACTAATAAATTTTTTAATAACAAGAATAGAACAGATTGATACAGACAGGATTCTCAGTATAGATTCTACCAGTGACAGATTTAAACAATTCTATAGAAGAAAATTTAAAAAAACAAATCTAACAGAAGATTTATGCTTAACACTTAGATTCATAAGTTTTAAAATGTGATGGCCATATACCAACATCCTGCACATTAAATGGATATTATATATAATATGTGGATATGTATGTATGTGTACATATATGCATATATATATGTTTATATATATGTGTGTGTGCAAGAGAGAGAAAATAATTTCTATTGACAGCAAAATCAGAATACAAGAATCATTTTAATGATTATTTCACCTGATTGGTAAAAATTCACAGAACTCATTATGTTTTTTAAACACTTGGACAAAATGTTTTTTAATTGAAATCATTCCCTTTTCGATCCTTAATTCTTTTAGAATTTCTTCCTATTGTGAATTTCCTGCATTCATTATTCAGGTCAAATGGCTATGAATGTTTTCTAGTTAACCAATAGCCCTCTTCCATGGAATGCCCATAATTAACCACAATATTACTTCTCAATCTGTTGTTATTCAAACATGATGTAAAAAAATTCAGCTTATACAATATTCTATCTACCTGGACTTACAATGATGTTTTGGCCAACCAAATGTAGTACACACATTATGTGAACTATTGGACTGTCCTCATTTCCAATAACCTGCTTCAGTTTGATTGAAATTTTGAACTTAGAACTTAGGAACACTATTTTATATTTTTTATTATAGAAGTTTCTTGTTTTCATTTCAGACTTCTAGCCTATTGTGATTACACTGGATTTAAAAAATTAAGATTTATTGCTTCATCTTTTGTACTTTTGTGACTTCAAATATAATATGTGGATCCTTATTTAATCATTCATTTAAAATAACATGACTGGTAACAGGGAAAATCTAGGAGAAAGTCCAGACTGACAGAGACCATCAAAATTATTTGCACTTAACAGCTAGGTGGCTTTCAATTCATTTTGTAAGCCTGTCATCAAGTCTTCACTTAAAAATGGCAATTATTTTATCAAATGTTTTGTTGAAATCAAACTAAATCATGTCTATAGCATGACCCTCATTTTGAACTTAGCAACTCAAGAAAAAAAATTCAAGGGGAAAAAAAAAGAAGGAAACCAATAATATTTGGCACGACTTGAAATATTTTGGCTTTGAATCATTCCAGTTGCCTATGCAATATTTATTCTGAATATTGTTAAAAATTATTTCTAAGGTTACTTGTTCACAGAATATAGAACCACCCTTTTCAACTTTTGAAAAATAAATTAGTCTGCTATTTGTGTTTTTGACTCTCTTCTAGTTGTCTACTTCTCATTAATGAAAAACAGGCTCTGGAAGCCTGGGTGGCTCAGTCAGTTGGCTGTCTGCCTTCAGCTCAGGTCATGATCCCAGGGTCCTGGGATTGAGTCCCACATCGGGCTCCTTGCTCAGTGGGGAGTCTGCTTCTCCCTCTGCCTACAGCTCCTCCTGCTTGTACTCTCTCTCTCTCTCTCTGACAAATAAATGAATAAAATCTTTTTTAAAAATAAAAGAAAAAAGAAAAACAGGCTCCACAATCATTTGGGGATGTATTTCATCTGGACCTTAATGTTAAACTTACTTTAAGTGCCTAGAAAAGCTTGAATTACAATACTAATTCTTCCATTACTGGCATCCACACTTGTTAGCTTACTCTTCCAACCTCAGCTAAAATGCCATTTCCTATCTGAAGTGTTTTTGAATCTGAACCTCATTTGAAAGTGATCATCTTATCCTCTGCCTTTTTTACCTGAAATATTTTTATAACATTCAATTCCTCTATAAAAATTATTTTTATTTATTGCATTCATATTTTCTATATTTTATATCTTAAAAATATTTTTTCTTTAAAATCCTTTCAGCCAATTCCAATTTGTATGATACTCTTGAAGTGTGTGTCGATCAGCAATTGTGCTGAGCCAAGGCTGGTTTGCAAACCTGATAATGTTAGGTCATTCTCCCTTTCATGCCTCACACTTCAGGACTTTCCACAGAAAAAGAGAAGTCCTGAAATATTCATTGCATCAGAACATCCAGAACTTCTAATTTTTGTCTCTTCTTAAGACTGCCAAAGATTCCTGAGTTTCTCTCTTCAGATTCTTAGCCCCAGCAGTTCTCATTGTCCCAATACTCTCTGATGCCTTCAAGCATACGGTTCCTGCATTTTAGCCATACATTTTTTAATGGGATTTTTGGTGTAGTAAAAGCTAAACTACCCTATCCAACTCAGAAGCAGAAGTTTCTTAACTAATTAATATTTTTTTATGTATTTCTTCCTGCCATATTTATATTCTCTCTCTCCCTCTATCTCTATCTCTGCGAATATCTATTTATCTATATCTACACACAAGCCGTATACAACTGTGTGGGATACTGACATTTGAGATACATATATCTAATTAAGGGCAGAGAGATAGTCATACTGATTTTAATGTCAGCGATGTTTTCTACTTATTTGAAACTCAAAAATGAATAAATTAGAGGCATGGGGAAATTGTTCTTTGTTGGGATATCCGAGATTGCCTTCCATAAATTAGCTTGTTTCAGTCGGGCTAACCAGTGTGATGCCTTCTTTTCATCACTTACCGTGTTATTTCACTTATTTGGATTTTTAGACTCTTAATATTCTTTTTATTTTACTCATGTATTCTGAATTATTTCTTCCAACTATGGTCTACTAACTCTTTTTAAAAATAAGTATTCATTATACTATTTAAGTCTTTCAATTTCAAAAAAAGTTGTCAAGATTTTACTAGCAGAATAAAGACTTCACACTCACAAAAGGGGAGAATATATCACATATTCTACAGATTATTTCAATAGTTCAACTAGCTCTAATTTTTCAGGTTTCTAAGAGAAGAAACAGTTCTCATAAATTCTTCCTGGCAACTGTCAAATGAAATATCTATTTATGTTTGGTCTGGAGATGTGGGCAACTAACTGCCAGTAGATTCATTTATACCAGTGCTTGGAAAGTAGCCGATACTGTTTCCAGTCACAACATTCACAAAACCTAACTGGATTCTTGTCAAGAACATCTTTTACCAAAAATTTGCTAGATGAATAAAAATAAAAATGAGCTGTTCTAATATTTTACTTACCCCTTTTTAACTTTATTTTTGCTGTTTCGTGAGCACAAACTAACTAGGGTCCTTGAATTATATGTTCCAAAATTCACAATTCATGAATTTTGTCTTATTATTTAAAATGCTTGCTTAAGCTCCAACCATCACATAGACCACCAGATTTTTTTAAGTGAAAAAAAGAGAGTTTTTAAAGGACATTTCCACTGTATAGCACATATATTTTATTTCTCTTACTCTAGATTTTACACATATAAATTGCTAGAAAATAAATGTTAGTTTAGTCCATTAAGTGTCAGTTAGAAATCACTGATACTATTTCAAAGAGAGAAAGGAAGAAGATATGATGGGATAAGCAACAGAGAATCTCTGTCACAATTATCCATTTGAAGAGGGTCTCATAATCTTCATTGAATTATTTATTTCAATGCCAATTTCAGTCTTATTGTCACTGACCATATCCAGGACTGACAAAATGGCTTTAAAAAAAAATTATTTATTTATTTGACAGAGAGAGACAGTGAGAGAGGGAAGACAAGCAGGGGGAGTGGGAGAGGGAGAAGCAGGCTTCCCGCTGAGCAGAGGGTCTGACCTAGGACTAGATCCCAGGACCCTGGGATCATGACCTGAGCCGAAGGCATATGCTTAACCGACTGAGCCACCCAGGTGCCCCATAAAATGGCTTTTAAAAAAGCAATACATTTTACAACTTTTTAAACAAAGCAAATTGATGGTGTCAGTGGTCAAATGCTATGGGCTTATTTTATGATAGCATTATTTCATAAATTGCTGCATCAGTTTACTTTATTAATCAGAATCCTGCTACCCTATAACAACCTGGCTTCACTTTATTTGAAAAAATTTGACTCAAGAGAATAACCTTTCGTCATAGTCCCTGGCTTGTCTACCATGGAAACTGTATGATGAATGAATATATCAATTTGTCAAGTGCTATCTTAAAAAGAAGATGAGTAAGTTTTAGTGACTGATCATTATAGCATGTTGTCCACTTAACTGTAATGGAATATTTTAGCAAATCATCCTAGAAATTAAACTTAAAATTCTCTTTAGCATTATTTCTGACATTACTACCATTAAAATATGTTTTAATGAAATGGCTCTGTTGAGGATGTCACTTACAAGAATTATTTTTCAAAGGAGCTACTTAAAATTATTTTTTAAAAATGTTTAGAATTATTCATTGTTTGTTAAGATGTTCCTTATTTGAAAAACTCAGACAATTACCTTAATGGGTTCATTATGTGACTAACTGAACAAACAACTATGTATATATATATATGTATATATATCCCAATTCTTCAGAATTTTACTGAGTGGTGGTCCCAGAAATGGCCCTTTATGATATTTATAGTCTCTGCTTTATATATTGCCAAAAAAAAGATATTTTTAGTGCAGTAAAGTCATATTATGTTACATGTATTACAGACAGGAATAAATAATGAATTTTCACATTGTTGCAGTAGAAAGTATTGTTGTGATAGTAATGGTTTTTTACTATCATGATTAATATATATAGCCGTGTAATGGTTTAAAGTTATTCTTAGAAAAAAAAAAAAAAACACATATCACTACATGGTGAAATAGAAAAAGCCATGTAAATTCAAATAGGTACAAACAAATTTCTCACCATTTGATAATTACAAACCAGTAGAATGCGTTAATAGGTTGAGATTTCAGTACTGGCACAAAATAAAAGTAGTTTCTTATACACAATGTATAGCATTGGTATGTGTGTGTGACTTCTAATAGTTCTTATGCTTCCAAATATTTGTTCTCAAACAAAAAAGATACCAGGTTATAAGGAAAGAAATAAGTTTTTTTTATGATTACACTAATTAGTGGAGAGGTAGTGAAAATTTTCAGCACACAATATTTTTTCTTTCTCTGGTGTTATACAAGAAAACTCAAATAAAACTTGTGAATTTCATTCTGAATTTATATATCTAACAATTTTTAGCCCTATTCTTCAGTTTTTTGATAGTGCTGATTTAACTAGACTTACCAAGGAGTTTGAAGTAACAAGTCACTTTATCTTTAGAATTCGGATGAGTTCTGTATGATATTAGCCTGTAAAGACATCAAAATCAGTCACTGTGATTAGTTAAAAGAGTATTTGAACTGAGCATAAAATTTTAAAATGGAATTTTTTCAGAATATTTAAATAAATCAATTAATCTACCTTCTTTATTGCTGTTTTTACATTATTTATTTCCAAATGGATATATATTCACATGTGGATATATCACCAGAATTAAAAGCATGTACATATGTATATTTATAATAATTTAAATATATGTAACAGTCATAGTGCCAGCAAGAAATAAACATACAAAAGAGGTAATTGAAGACATTTTAATAAAGAGAATATTTACAAAAGTGTAGGGAAGATTAATAGAAATCAACTGAGAATAGTGAAGCACCCTGATGTAGCAAAAGAAAAAAAGCCATTATCACCTGTACACCTGAAGAGGTAAGATAGATCAGTGGTTACCACATACAGGAGAGCTCAAGACTTGTAGCCAAGAGAAGACTGTGTGGCAGGAACTCTTATTTTCTGAAGATGGATAGATGGTGGGGAAAGATCTAGCACATCTCTCCCTTCAATTGGTTGATTTCAATGTCTAATTCTAAACAAAAGCTTGATTGTGGTCCACCTCCCAAGGCAGAGCAGGATAGGAAAGATTGGGGAATGGATCTGAGGATGTAAACAGAGTTTATTGTCTATATTATTTTATAATAGAATTAGGGCCTTTTCAGAAGCAAGTGAAAGAAATGCTGGCATAACTGTGGGAATTTTAATTACACTGGGATAAATTTAATGAACAAAGACTGAGTTCTAGAGAAAAAGATGTTGAGTTATTGAAATTAAGGATAGTGCCACTAAATCTCTCCATCCATCTCTCCATCCATCCATCCATCCATCCATCCATCCACCATTCCTTCCATTCATCCATGCATTCTTGTATCCACTGTTCATCTCTATTTGCCATTTTTTGTCATTCCTATAGACAGAATTTCTTCATATGGCTAAGATGACAGTGACAGGCTGCACCTTTCTGTTAATTTAATAATCCCAAGGGGAAAAATACTATTTTCCCAATTTCTACATATTTATTTAAAAGAAAAACACTGATGGGCCCTATTTAGCGAATGCATTCAGAAGAATACATTTGGAGAGATATGCATCATTTTTTTAAGATTTTATTTATTTGACAGAGAGGGAGCGAGCACAAACAGGGGGAGAGGCAGGCAGAGGGAGAGAGAGACTCACCACTGAGCTGGGAGCCTGATGCGGGACTCCATCCCAGGATCCCTGCATCATGACCTGAACTGAAGGCAGCCACTTAACAGACTGAGCCACCCAGGGGGCCGAGATATGCATCATTTAAATAACAGTGGCTAAACACATTTTGCACAAATTCATGTACATGAATTTATATCAAAAAGTACCTGGCTGCTAGGCTCCTTGATCTTTTTATCTCCTTTCCTCTGCTCTACCTCACCTACCTATGTCCAAGGTCAAGTTCTGGCACTAGGTATAATCAAAGCTCATGTTACCTCTGAAACAAACAAATAAATTACTTAATTAAAACTAACATTCTAATCTCCAATTACTAATTCTTATCCTTCTGATTCATTTAATTAAGGTCTCTCATTACAGTAGTTCTTTAACCTCTATGAGATCTGAGATCTAAAATACATGTAATCTTCCATTTTTAAAATATTTCTCAGAGGGGTGCTTGGGTGGCTCAGTCAGTTAAGTGTCTGACCCTTAGTTTTGGCTAAGGTCATGATCTCTGGGTCTTGAGATAGAATCCCGTATTGGGCTCCAGCTCAATGCAGTGTCTGCTCGAGATTCTGTCTCTGTCTCTCCCTCTCCCACTGGCCCTATCCTCTCTCACATGTGCACACCCTTGCCCTCTCTCTCTCACAAAAAACAAAAAAAACCCAAAACAAACAAACAAAAAAAACCCCATATCCCTCAGATATATTCTGACTTCTGCTTTGGATAGTCTGATTTAGTCATCTTGTATCCATTCCTTTGTGCTTTATCTCTCTTACCTATACTATTATCTAAGTGTTTTCTCTGTCATTGGTATCTTATATCCATGATATCCTTAAACCTTTACAGTAATATTCAGAAGACAACTACTATTACCTTCACTTTACAGATGAGAAAATTGAGACTCAGGATTAATCTGTACAAGACCTCGTAGCTGAAACAATAGCAGGTCTGCACGGCTCCAGACTCCATGTTCTCCACATTAAATGGAATTATTAATCTATATAAAATCACAGAAAAAGGGGGCGCCTGGGTGGCTCAGTCGGTTAAGCGTCTGCCTTCGGCTCAGGTCATGATCTCAGGGTCCTGGGATCGAGTCCCGCATCGGGCTCTCTGCTCTGCGGAGAGCCTGTTTCTCCCTCTCCCCCTGCTCTTCTCTCTCTCTCTCTCTCTCTGTCAAATAAATAAATAAAATCTT
>NW_022589708.1:23261035-23362192 GCF_004348235.1 Phoca vitulina | reverse complement strand
AAAAAAAAAAAAAAAAAAAAAAAAAAAAAAATCACAGAAAAAGAAAAAAAATAATAAATGATGAGGAAAATTTATTTACAACTTTAAAGTTTTAAAAATGTACCTGTAAACTCCCTGAAGGGAATATCTATGCTGTAAGGGGGGTACAAACCATTTTATTATATTTTTTAAATATGTGGTTTAAAATATACTGTTGTTTCTCAGATTCAAATCATAGGATCAGCTTTAAAAATAGCGGTGACTATGCTGTGAATTTAGGAGATCAGGAACAGAAGACTATAAACACTTGCATACATGACTCTACCCTTTGTAGCTAAAATTGCCTGAAGAATGCCATTTGTATATTCCTATTTCTAGGACTGATAACTTCAAATAATCATGTTCTTCTTTCATTTTTAGAATTCTACATGGAATTAGGATAGATATTTAGAAGGACATGTGAGTTAGAGACAAAGTGCTTATATAATGGACAATGTGGCATAAAGTAATGTTCATGGGTTTTAGATAATCTGAGAGTTAATCACTCACCTTGCTGTTTCCTAGCAGCAAGGAAATTACTTAACCTCTCTAGTTAGCTGTGACTTCATCTGTAAATTTATAACAATATATATCTAGGCATTCAATAAATAATCTTGGAGGGGCACCTGGGTGGCTCAGTCTGTTAAGTGTCTGCCTTTGGCTCAGGTCATGATCCCAGGGTACTGGGATTGAGCCCCACATACAGCTCCCTGCTCAATGGGAAGTCTGCCTCTCCCTTTCCCTCTGCCACTTCCCCCCCACTCATGTTCTTGCATGCTCTGCTCTCTCTCAAATAAATAAATAATCTTTTAAAAATAAATAAATAAATAATCTTGGAAATGATAAATTAATATTTAAGAACACACCTAGGATGGAGACTGACCAAAATTGATAAACAGTGAAGTGCAATAATAAAATATGAAAGCCAAGTAAGATTGAACTAATTTTTTCATATTTCAAAAATTTTCAGAGAACCATTTCTTACTGCAAAAAAAAAAAATAGTACTGTGATTTTCTTGACTGAGCTGATTTAAGAAACTTTCCTGTCAAACCAATTTTGTTTCTTATGACTGCATTTATGTTCCAAGACAATTAGGATTTGAAAATGCTTTTAAATCCTGGAGGTTAGTCCATCTTCTTTCAGACTTTCTTCTAGCCAAGAGTAGTTGGCTTAGTTAAGGGTAATGGCTTCCAACTACCAAGAATGAGGTGTTTTTTTTTTTTTCCTTAAACATCATCTGAATCCTGATGCTTTCTACGTATTTCTTCTATAAATTAACCATTGCTTTTACAAATGCAAATTGATACCACAAAAAGAAAAACCTTGCAAAATGTATTAGTAAGTTTTCTGGAGCTATATAAGTGCTTTAAAATTAATGGTAGATGTATGCACCAAAGTAAAATTGCTTCAATTACTACATTAAACTGAAGAAAACTTAAAAAAAGGGAAGGTCATATTTTATATTCAACTAGTAAAATATCAAGTATTTTTTCCACCACATTTGATAGACTTTAAACTCCCTTGGTATGTAATGCTCTATGGAATAAATAGACAGTTAAAAAGAGAAAAAAATGAGATTAATTACAATCATGTTCATTTACGCCCACTGATAATGAAATTCAGCTTTTTTTTTTCTAAAAGATTTATTTATTTGACAGAGAGAGAGACAGCGAGAGAGGGAACACAAGCAGGGGGAGTGGGAGAGGGAGAAGCAGGCTTCCCGCGGAGCAGGGAGCCCTATGCGGGGCTCAATCCCAGGACCCTAGGATCATGACCTGAGCTGAAGGCAGACGCTTAACAACTGAGCCACCCAGGCGCCCCAGTGAAATTCAGCTTTTAAAGAAAGAGATAGAGAAAACTCTTGGTTTAACAAATTTAGATGGTAGTTAATTCAAATTTCAGTTATAGCAAAGCCCTTAATACTTTCAGGTAGCCAGAGGACTTCATTTTTAATTTTTTTGAGTAGCTTAAGAACTTATCATTTTAGCAGCTACTTGGAAAAATATGCTACACAGGGAAACTTCTATTTATTAAGAAGAAGGCTCCTCATTGTTTTAACATGCAAATGACAACAAATTTAAAATAAACTACTCCCAACAAAAAAACAAACTAGAACTATAAAAACAGATAGAAAAAATAATTGTATCTGCTTTTGTAATACCTATTATTTTTGTGATATTGATCACTTCAAATAAAAAGGAAGAAATGTATAAATATATTTTTAAATTATGTATTCCAATTTAACTGTTTAGCCCTCAAGGGTTAAATAAGAGTTTTACAATTTTTCAGAAAATGGAACCGATCACAACACAGTCTGCTTTGGTGAAGGTTTCCCCCGGAGGAGAGAAAAAGCAGTGGAAATTTTTTCTCCCACTTAACAAACATTCCTATAACTGATGTCCTGAGGGTTTTGTTTGTTTTTGTGTAGTTTAGGGTTGCCAGATTTGCAATTAAAAATGCAAAATGAAAAAAATATGAATGCCCCATTAAATTTGAAGTTATTGATGAGTTAATATTTAACATAAGTATGCATGATGTACTATTTGGGACATACTTATATACAAAAAAAAAACCCACCTACCCATTTATCTGATATTCAAATTTAATTCATTTTCTACTTTATTTGGCAACATCAGTTCAGTCATACTAAATTCTCAGTCAGTTAAAATCCTTTCTAGTGTTCAGGGAAGGCTGTTCCTTTAATTTTTACTAAGTTTCCAAGATAAAGAGATAAGGGATATCCTTAACACGTAGGCAAACTAAAATATTAGAGGATGGTTAGATGGAATAAATACAACTCAGTCATTAGGCCTGTGTTTTAGCTCTTGCTCTGTTATTTTCTTATTATTATCACACATCAATTTTTAGGTACATATTATTCCATGCTGACTTACATGTTTATCACTTAAGATTTTTTTCCCCCTTGGGGAGAAGAAATTATTAAATTGGGACACAATTTTGTTCAATGGAAATATGTAAATAAAAAGAGCAATATAATGTAGTGTTAGGCTTCAAGGTATGTGGAAATACATAGTTTCTTGTGCATTTGCTTTTTATCATTTCCCCTTTCACTTTACTTATGTCACGTAATCAGGAATCTAAGAATCCTATATAGTATGTTTGCTCCTGAGCAAAAAAAAGTAAATAATGGATAATTATTCTTCTTTACTTCATTTCTGATATAGAAAGAATAAATTTTCTCTCAGTATTTCTGTTGACATTATAATATTTAGTTCACCTTTATTAAGTTCATAAAAGACCAGATTCCTGGGTAGAAAGAAGTAACTCCCTGTAGTGAGGCATGATACCTGTCAGGTTCTCTCTTTCTTCTTCTTCTTCAAAAAAAGATGCATTCATTTATTCTACAAATATTATTGAATGTCTACTATGTACTAAGTGTTATGGTTTAATATATTACTGAAAGAGCATTGAGGGGACATTGTTTTTATTCTAGGAACAAACTGTCTGAGAATTAAACTGAAAACTCACCATCAATTGCAAGGATAAGGAGTTAACCCTAAACCCTCTTCTCTCAATAGGAGAAAATAAAGCCAAGTTCTGTTTTATTATGAGGCTCATACACAGGGGGAATGTAAAATCACACAAACCCCCAAAACCAGCTATCCCAGGATCTCTAGGTGCAGGGAACTAGCTTCCCGCATACCTTTACAAGCATTGACATCCCATGACATCCCATCCCATAGACTTCCAGGCATAAAGCAGCTTGTATGTTTCTGCACAGGACCATTTTCTCCTGTTACTTTATTGAAGGAAGATGTGTAGAGAGGAGGGTTCTCTCTACAGCCAAACTCTCCCATGCCCAACAGAAACCCTGACCTGATACATACTTTCACAAAACAATGGGGAGCATGAGAACCCAAATGCATTTCTACATGGATGAGCTTCGTCTTTGTTTCTTTCCAATAAAACCCATTTCTTAATCAATTCTGATTTTGTGAAATCTGTTCAAACAAACATGTTCCAGTGTCATCCCTGAAAATACCTCCCTTTTATGAGAGGTTTTGTGAAGCATATTCTTATTTCATCTATGTAAACATTCAATATATAGTTAAACTTCCTTTAGATTGTAAGTATGCTATTTAAGTTTATTTTTTATGGCTTTTGATTTGATTTTTTTTACATTGATTTTTATGCAGGCTAATAAAACCTGTATCTCTCTAGAGAAATAAAAGGCAAAATAATGTAAAACAGAGAGTGTAGCAATATATTTTTAACATGGATGAACCGAAAAACTTGCAGAAGCTAAAAGTTTAGTGAATCAAAATTGAGCATATTTCACTATTCTACATATTGTTTTCTTTTTTTTTTTTTTTTTTTTTTTTTTAAAGATTTTTATTTATTTATTTGACAGAGAGAGACACAGCGAGAGAGGGAACACAAGCAGGGGGAGAGGGAGAGGGAGAAGCAGGCCTCCCGCCGAGCAGGGAGCCCGATGCGGGGCTCGATCCCAGGACCCTGGGATCATGACCTGAGCCGAAGGCAGACGCCCAACGACTGAGCCACCCAGGCGCCCCCTACATATTGTTTTTATACCTTTTTATTGAAGCATATTACACATACAAAAGTGCACAAATCACAAGTGTATGGCTCAAAATTTTATATACTATTAGTTGATTAATGTTTGTTAAAATTTTTAAAAATCATGGCTATTGAATTTTATCAGTTTTATATGTTGATAAATATGAATATAGGATTTTTAAATTCTGTTAATATAATGAATTAAATTGAGGCTTAAAAGTTAAACTATCGTCACATTACCTTTCAATGAGTTCTGTTTAATTACATTATAAAAACTTGTATAACATTGATACCAGTTGTTTAACTAAATATTTGGTAGGAATCACTAGTGAAGTCATTTGATCCTGAATTTTAATTTGTGGAAAGGCATTGTTGAGTTTAAATTTTCTTTATTTATTATGCATACACTTCTCTTATCAGATATTTGATTTACAAACATTTTCTCCCATGTTATGGGTTGTATTTTCATTTTCTCAATGGTGTCCTTTGAAGCCCAAAGATTTCTGAATTTCAGAAGTTAGAATAAAAATAATAATAAATATAAGAGCAAAAAATATACAATAAAATATTTAAAAAAAAACTCTATTAAAGGAGACTGACAAAGCTAAAAGTGGTTCTTTGAAGAGAGAAGCAGAGAGAGAAAAAAAGAAAGAACAACCAATACCAAGAATGAAAAAGCAGGCATTTCTACCGAACCCACAAATAAAAAAAAAAAAAAAAAACAGTAAGAAGATAATGAGAACAGCTTTAGGGGTGTCTGGGTGGCTCAGTTGGTTAAGCTTCCAACTCTTGGTTTCAGCTCAGGTCAAAATCTCAGGGTCGTGGAATCGAGCCCTACCTCAGGCTCTGAGTTCAGCATGGAATCTGCTTGAAGATTGTCTTCCTCTGCTACTATACCCCCTTGTGAGCTCTCTCTCTCTCTCTCAAATAAATAAATCTTTAAAAAAAGAAAAGGAAAGAAAAGAGAAGAAAAGACCTGTAAATAATTTGATTTGGGTTTAGTTTGTTTAAATTATTAAGCTTGACCTCAGACACGAGTCACCTGTTTTCTTCTGGTTAGCTTATAACTGGTTAATTTTTATTATCCTATTTTCCACTGTATTATCTTGGTAGCTACATATTATTTATAGTTATTTACTAAAATTCTTTTAGAAAATAAGTAAGATTTTACAACAAGTTTCCTTGTCATATCAAAATCTAACAGTAAGTAAATTACTTTCACTTTTCTTTGGATAATACAGAAATATTTCAGAATTTAGAACACTTCAATTTCTTTTACCTCCCTTTCCAATCATGCTATTTTATGTAATTCAATTATATATATTATTATATATATTATATATAATTCAATTATAAATATATACATATTAATTACACAAGATATCAAAATATTGCTTAGTACAACTCCATTTATTATACATAGCTACATTTATACTTATCTGGAACTCTGAATGTCCCAGTGAAATCGTCTTCTCCTTCTATAAAGAAAATCCCTTAGTATTTATTTTATCATAGGTTTGCAGGTGACAAATTCTATCAGATTTTTATTGCCTGAAAATGCTTTCATTAAATATTCATTTTTGAAGGATATCTTCATTTGGCATTGAATTGTAGATTTGCAATTATTTTCTTTCAGCTTGTCAAAGATGTCATCCGATTACCCTTTGGTATTTTTTCTTTTCTTTTTGTTTTTTGTGTTTTGGTAAGTCAGCTATCTGTCTTATGGATGCTCCTTTGAAACGAGTACTTCACTTTCTTGACTCCTGATTTTTAAAAGATTTTCTTTTCTTTTTTAATTTGTTAACTAGGTATAACTTTCTACTTTATTCTGTTTGGGCTCAGAAAATCTTTTGGCATTGTGGCTTGGTGTCTTTTGGTTTTATATTAGTATTTTATTTTATTTTGTAATAGGAGTGTCAGTGTTGCTTTTCAAATTTCACCTGTGTTGTAATCTCCAACTTATATCGTTAAAATCCTTTTCCTGTTATCTCACTTTTTCTGGGTGCCTTAGGAACAGGGTGTGACCATGATCCTACCAATCAGCATGCATCCCAGGTATTCTGGAAAGTCTTGGATGGGCTGTAAGAAACATCAAGTTGAAACTCAGCTTCTCTCATCTTCTACTTGCATCAAAATCTTTGCGGAATGGCCACTTGCAATATGGTTTATCAAGTTGGATTAAGGAAATCTTTCTTAAGATTTTTCTCCTGGCTAAGAAATGTGTGTTTTATTTGCCCTAGATCTGAATATCTTAAAGATCTGAAAGATCTGAACTATCTCCCAAGTGAGCAGTGAATTACAAATAATATGTGGGCCTCCATGTTGGAAAATACATTGAATTGTATCGTTTTCTTTTTTTTTAAGATTGTATTTATTTATTTTAGAGAGAGAGAGAGCAAGGGGGAAGGAGGGAGAGAGAATTCCAAGTAGACTCCTTACTGAGCACATAACCCCACACGGGGCTAGATCCCACAACACTGAGATCATGACCTGAACTGAAACCAAGAGTCGGACGTTTAACTGATTGAGTCACCCAGGTGCCCCTTGGATTATATCTTTTTAAAAATAATTTTATTTTATTTTATTTTATTTCATCATGATAAGTATACGCTTTAATCACTAACCCCTATTTCCCCCATCTTTTCACCTACCTCCTTCTGGTAATTTCAAAAATCAGTTTGTTCTCTATAGTTAAGAGTCAATTTCTTGGTTTGTCTCTCTCTCTTTACCTTTTTTTTCTTTGCTCATTATTTTTTCTTAAATTCCACATATGATATTTGTCTTTTTATGATTGACTTATTTTGCTTAGCATTATACACTGTAGTTCTATCCATGTCGTAGCAAATGGCAAGATTTCATTCTTTTTTAATACTGAATAATATTCCATTTTATGTATATACCACCTCTTCTTTACCCATTCATTTATCAATGGACACTTAGGCTGCTTCCATAGTTTGGCAACTGTAAATAATGCTCCTATAAACATAGGGTGCATATATCCCTTTGAAATAGTGTTTTTGTAATTTGGGAGCAAATACCCAGTAGTGCAATTACTGGGTAATAGGGTAGTTCTATTTTTAATTTTTTGAGAAATCTCCATACTATTTCCACAATAGCTGCACCAATTTGCATTCCCACCAACAGTGGAAGAGGGCTCCTTTTTCTCCACATCCTTGCCAACACCTAATGTTTCTTGTGTTTTTGATTTTAGCCATCTTGACAGGTGTGAGGTGGTATCTCATTTAAGTATTGATTTGTATTTCCCTAATGATAAGTGATGTTAAGCATCTTTTCATGTATCTGTTGACCATCTGTACATCTTCTTTGGACAAATGTCTATGTATGTGTTCTGCCCATTTTAATTGAATTATTTGTTTTTTGGGTATTGAGTTGTATCAGCTCTTTATATATATATTGGATATTAACCCTCTATTGGTGTCTTTTACATTTTATTTAAAAAGAGTCAGCCATTATTTCTTTTGATTTTCTTAGATATTATATTCTAGATACCATTATCTCTTAGAAATCTTACATTCTAATTACATGATTGTTATAACTTTTAACTGTATCCCCTGTGTCCCATGCTTTTTCTGTATATTCATCATTTCTTCTTTGTTTGCATTATTCTGAATATATCGATACATACAAACACACCCCGGGTCAAAATTTTCCCTTTAAATGTAGCTATTCTGCCATAAAACACATCTACAAAATCATTAATTTCAGTTATTCTACTTTAATTTTTATTTCCAGTAGGTGATTTCTTTCTTTCCTTTCTTTTATCTTTCTTTTTCGTTTTCCATTCTCTGCCAGAACATGTCTTGCATTCTTTTTCTTAAAAGTTATTTTTAATCCCATGTTTGATAACTATGCTATATTTTCCACATCAGTCAGTTATTTTCTGTTGTTTCTTTATTTTTCATATCATTTTTGTCTTGTTCACTAACGTGCCTGATAATGTTTTGTTGTATGAAGGGCATTATATGTGAAAAACTATAGTCGTAATTTGAAGTTTAGAATAAAGTTTTCTTTGCCTGAGATTAATTACAATTATTAGTAAGGTTATTGTTCACAGTTTATGTTTAGTCCTTAAATTGCTGCAAAGATAGCATTAAAATAATTGGATAGATAGAAGATGGACAAAATTCTGTTTGTGTTTTTTTTTGTACCTCACACATATCTCCTAGGAAGTTCTAACACATTACCTTTCCTTCAGGTGTTGTTGTTGTTGTTGCTGTTGTTAAAATGAATAGTGCATTTAATGGCTGTTAATATTTCTGGAGTTTTCTTTTCAGAATCAAAGATATATACAAATATACAAGGCCAATCTAAAACAAGTATTACATATGCATATCTATATTACATTTTGAGTAAAGTTATGTAATTTAGCTCTAAATATCTGTGACTTCTTAAAAATAGGAACTATATTCACATATTTTGTTTCTATGCACTCTGGCTCAGGATATTGTAAGATATCTAGAACAATTTTGTAACATTTAACTGTCCTCTCTGTCTCTGATTTTAAACTACTCTATCCCACTCTACATTTAATTCATCCTAAACTACCTTTAAAAAGCTTTTTTTTCCTGCCAATCATTCTGTTGCTTTTGTTTGACTATAGATTAATGCACATATTTCTTTGCAGACTGAGAAGAATAGCTTGCAATTACTAAATCTCTTCCATGCTAGTCAATTGAAAATATATATGTAATTATCCATATATTTATCCCTGAAATTTATTCTTTTCTCAGTTTTACAACTCAAGGCAGTCATTCAGATAAATTAATAGTTTCTAGTCACACCCTGCTACCCAATGGCTGGACCAACATCACTGCGTTGTGTCAGTGTATCTGATTCTAAATTTAATATTTCTCATTTAATTTTCAACCACAGGATATTGTGATGGACACTTAGAAAATTTTAGCTCTTTAGTTTATTTTAAAGTTCTATGCGGGAGAAAGAACTTCAAAGTCAAGCTGACCTAAGAAACCTGGATAATGTCAATCCTTTAATGCTATTATTATGTAAAAAATGGCTATAAAATAAGCATTCAAAAGGAATTCTGGTCTTCATTACCTCTGCCTCACCCCTGAGGAAAATGACCATCATGTTTTTATAAATGCATTGTGGCTATAGTGGTTTTTCTCTGATGTATCTCAAAGGGCACTATAAAGATTCTTTACACTTTAAAAATCTTGGCAAATGTTTGTTGCTCTTTAATGCTCCTTAATGTAATAATGTATCCCAGGATATTGATTTATCTAATTATCTGTTTGACAGACACCCATTTATTTCCTTGTGTTTCTTATATTATACATATTAACTTGTATTTACTGATTTCAATATTCATGCATCTGTATCAAAACTATTAGATTAGATGTTATGTCAGGGAACACACATTCAATTGTTTCTTGTAAAAGATAGCTGTTTCTGAAATAACAGTTCAAAGCATTATTCCTGACAGTGGAATATTTACTTTTTTTTCTTTTGTATCTCAAAGAATCTTTATAGTGCCCTTTGTTAAAAAGCTTTAAACTTTAAGAATTCAGAAAATAATCTAAGAAACAAAATTATGTTGTTTACAAACTTTAATCTGAAAGAAAAATGTTATTTTACAGATCAATTTCCTTCAGTTATTGCAAAGACATAGTTCCACATTCAGCTGAATGCATGTGACCATGAAATGAGCAACTACACTTGAGAATACAGATAAAAGTTTTAGCATCCATATAAAATGAGTAAACACCAGAAAATTTGTCATCATCTCTGCACTTTGGAACTACTAATCTCATAGTTGTTTTAAAAATTTTAAATCTAAAATAAATTTCACTTAATTTTGTAGGAATTATGTTAACTTTTTTTTTACAAAGATCTATAATCAGAAAATTGATCAAAATAGATACTCAATTTGAAAAGCATATAAAAAAACTGGACTCTAATCTATGATGTGAAGAAAATCTTCAAAATGAGTGAAACTACACATTTGCATATGTAGTTGAGGTGAGAGTACCATAAATTAGAAATTGTTTGAAGATGATGGTAAAATCATGAGTGATATTTTCCTTCTCTTGAGATTTCAAATTTGCTTCAAATCAGTGACGTCTGTGTCTTTCATGTGTCCTTTCTCCTAATGAGAAGGGAAGTTTTGACCCTATACCCCCATTGCATATTGGGTGTATAAGTTTGGAGGGGAGGGCAGGAACATAATTTTAGTCCATATGTCTGTATAACAAAGGAAGCTCCAAGGCCTGATAGAGAAGATTTTATATCATACAGATATCCTAGACTTTGAGCTGGATAAAGTGACTGGGCGGGACTCTCATTGTCTCCCTGAGGCAGGGTTAGGTATGTTGTATATTCGGGAAGGATATAAGTATATTAGGTAAAGAGAAGGCAGTAAGGAAGGAAGGACGTAAATGACGGAGGAAGCAAGGATACAAAAATTCACATGTTCTGCAACAATTTATGAGTATCTTCTTTCCCAAATCCCTATCAGCAATTCAAACTCTGAGCTGCTTGACTATACAACATTTTAATTAAGGAATGGTAGTGTTCCCAAAATCCAAAAACTCTGAGCTTGAGACTTTCCCTGAGTAACCTATATCATGGGGACCCGAAGTAAGGAAAGATAAATCAAGACCATTATAGGGAATAGGCAACATGTTCAAAGAACAACAAAGAGACAGTAAAACACTACCAGCAACCAAAATATGATGGCAGGCCCTATATTATAATCAGTGTAAACATAAATAAGCCAAATGCAAAGGAAGTTTTTTCAGTCAACTCCTTGGGCCAAGCATAAAACTAAAAGAAAAAGTATAGTGAAAGACATCTAACAAGCTCTATTGATTCAGATGAAGAGTAATTTACTAAGTGCACAGTAAGGATAGGTAATTAAATGAGTACAGTTCTTTTACTGTCTTGTAATTAGTAATATGTGGAAGTTAACCATCAAAGAATGGGATAGAAATGGTATGGCATTGCACCATTATGTCATGAGAGACAAACAGTTGTTATCATGAAATCAAAGGAAGGAGACATCTTTATAGGTTTTAAGCTTCAAAGAGAATTCAAGTTTGTTTTTTGTTTTTTTTTTAAGGAATCACGTAGATACATATGTATATGAACAAAAAGTAGGGAAGTATAAAGTAGGGCATTATAAATATAAAACATTTTTAGGAAACAATAATTAGATTTTTCTTAATGACTATCAAGATTTAATATAATGACACAGCACAAGTCTTTCTTTTGACTTGTCTTCAGCATACAAAGAGTCTAGTATGGACTGTTTGGTTTTCAGAATCAAAAAGACTGGATACAAATTGTTGGAAGTCTTAATAGAGTTGACATTGGATACCTGGGTCTAATCAAGGCATCCTATTTCCAAAGGGATAGAATAGGGCTGGATCAGTGTTTCAGTGTCAGCAATTTGCTAGTCTTGCAGCCTAAACTACAGAGGGAGTGGCTGAAGAAAACGGATGCTTTAATGAAGTTCTTTACATAAAGACCCTTTATTCTGGCTATCTAGGGAGTAAACAGTTTCTGGTTTTATAAGGCCTTTGTGGACTCTTCCTGGCAGAGTAAAAACTAGTCATTCAACTTTAAGCATTTAATGTTAACTTCTACCTGGAGAGCACCATACTCTACTGAAGAGTGCCCACTCAGCTAAGAACTCTTGACCTAAAAATTGGCTGATAAATAAAATTCAGTTTAGAAGTAAGTCATTATAAAGCAACTATGGGAAATTTCAGTTCAGCCTTAATAAATTCATAATGTGTTTCATATCAAGCTGCCACCCCCACTCAAAGATGGAAATAATCTACCCAGTTTCTGTTTTTCCAGAGGCAAAGGAAATACTATGATATTTAGCCTAAGACAAATCTGGTTTGATTCAGAACTCCTCTGCTCAGCCATTGTATGATATTCATTTATTCAGGATCATTACAATAATGTATTCCTACTAGAAAACATAATTAGTGGGTTACTGTGTGTCAAACACTGAAATGGATGAAGATACAGGGATTTGGTGATCCCTGCTAGCATTATTTATTAAGTGCGTGCTCTGAGCTCAGAACTGTTCAAGACCCTGGTGATAATGTCATTTACTGACAAAAAAGCCCTTCCTTATGCAGCTTACATCCTCTCTTCAGCAAGGAATTACTGGCATATTAAAAAAAGAGACCAATAAAAATTAATACAAAGTAAAAGAGCCATAAAAAGTACTGCATATGTCCAAAAACATAAGATATCAGACGATGAGGCAGTTCTCTATTTTCCACATAATAAAAGGCAACAAGAATATTTTGGTTTATCCTGAATGAAAAGAACTAGATAAATGTATACTTCTAATACACTATTTATTATATTCAGACAATTAAAATAGCACTACATAAAGTACAACATTAATATGAAGTTATGGCTTTTTACTCATATTGTATGAAGCAGTTGTCTTAAACTTTTCATGTGAATCCTAGACATCTGTCTCGTTATCAGGACATCTACTTTATGAGTCACCTAATACAGTTTCTAAAGCACATTATCTTCACTTCTGCCTGTTTTCTGAAATACAGCATTTAAAAAATCCTATATAATGCCATCACTGGAAATTTTATCGCATGCTATTACATTAATACTATTTTCTCTCACATGCTTTTCTTCAATTATTCTTGAGGTTTATGTTTTATCTGTATAATACTTTTATCTATGACTTTTCAGAAGTGATCTTTAAATGGACCATTTTTGCTAGTATCCAACAGTGGTAGTTGTGAAGCCCTAAAGTTATGAATAACAGCTAATCTATCCCAATTTGTATTAAAAAAACAAACAAACAAAACAAATCCTATTAGGTTACCTAAAGAAGTACCCAAAGTCAGAAATAATTAAAGTTGTTTTAGATAATTGTTTCTTCCTCAATTATTTTATCTGAAATCATAATTCAGTAATTAGGAACCTGGAAAGAGTCCTGTAATATAAGAAATTCAAATATAAGATAATTCCTTTTATTTTGAAGGCATATTTTTTGGGGAAAAAATCTTACCATCCTTTTGGGGCTTATATGGTACATGGTATTGACCATTCCAGGAATAACTATCTTATTAATATGCTTTATAGAGGATATGATACTTGACTTGGTACTTGAAGAATGAATATGGAAACCCAAACTGAGGAAAAATGTGCTCAGAGACATGAAACATGATTGTGCACAATCAGATCAAAAACTACAACTCACTTTGTCAGAAGGGAGCATCAGGTTCCAGGGGAGGAGCTGCAGGGGAGAAGTGGAGTGGAACAGGAGAAAGCAGCTCAAAGAGGGCTCAGTGTATCATGCAAAGAACATTTGCTTCATCCTCACACAATAGGGAATCCCTGAAGGATTTTATACGGAGAAGTAACCTGAGCAGACTTTACTGGTATGTGCAAAGGAGAGGGGAGATATTTAAACCTGGAGGCATAGAATTAACTAGGACTAGTCCGGGTGAAAGATTATAAAGAGCTGATATCAGAGTTTGACAGTAGGCCTGAGGGAGGGAGATGAGAGACTGTCGATATTTTAGGATGCTCTATAGATATTAAGTAATATGATATATAGAATAAGATATATTGAGGTAGAACTCTAAGAAATGCCTTAGCCTCTACTAACTTGTTTGTTTTTTTTTTTTTCCGTCATCTGTAAAATGGTAATATTAATGCTGACTTCACAGTGTTTAGGGAAAATAAAAATAATACTGAGGCTGTGTACATTAAAAATTGAGCAAAAAAGCCTCACATATGGTAGTTATTCAGTACACGTTAGTTTCCAGAAAGATTTAACTTTTATTAAGGCCGCTATTGCATTCTACTTTGTATGACTGTCATTAGACCAAATATTTTTCTCGACTCTGTTGTGTACGTGTTTAGTGGCTCACAGTGATTCCATGTTTTGCAGAGTAAAGCACTAACACTGAATGGATAAATAAATGTATTATGGATTGATGTGCAAGGAGATGGAATAGAGAAGGACAATTCATGGAATGGAAGTTACAGCTGATAAACTGCAGCAATCATTTCCCAATTCACTTTGTTCAAACTTTGTTCGAATAACACAAGATTTATTAAAAAGAATGTTCTTCTTCATGGAGTGCCTGGGTGGCTCAGTCGGTTAAGCGTCTGCCTTCGGCTCAGGTCATGATCCCGGGGTCCTGGGATCAAGCCCCACATCAGGCTCCTGGCTCGGCAGGGAGCCTGCTTCTCCCTCTCCCTCCGCCTGCCTCTCTGCCTACTTGTGCTATCTCTCTGTCAAATAAATAAATAAAATATTTAAAAAAAAAAAAAAAAGAATGTTCTTCTGGACATAGCTCATTATGTGCTACATCTACTTGAAAGATGAAAATTTCATTAGATACTTTTCCAAAATAGAAAAAAAAAAAAGCCAGGTTCAAAAATATCTCAATACCATATTAAAATATTGTCTGTGAAGTAGTTTCTCATTAGAAATCTGCATTTGTGCCGTGTATGGTTTAAAACATAAGTGCACATACCGATAGCTTGAAGGCAATGTACAATATTAAGTTTTCTTAGTCACCAGAAAATACTGCTTGTACTTTCCCTCTCTTAAGTCTTAATTATAAGTCTAATGATTATACTTTGTCTTATTTTCTTAGTGAACATGTTTGAATTACCAAAATATCCCCACTTTAGAATCTTGAAAGGTAACAGTTTAGTTATTATCATACTAAAAGTGCCTACTCTTTCATTTTTTAAAAATAGTACATTTATTTCTTCTTCAGTAAACATTTATTAAACACATATTCTATGTCAATTGTATTTTTGTTATATTTTATATTCCTAAATATAAATATATAAATAACATCTCATCTGACTTGACAGCAATCTTATAGTTCATAGTGTCTCTGCTTACACATAAAGAAGCTATAGAACAGTGGTTAAAAAACATGAATAAAAGGGATGCCTGGGTTGCTCAGTCAAGTAAGGTAGCGTCTGACTCAACTTCAGCTCGGGTCATGATCTCACAGCTGTGAGATGAAACCCCTCATTGAGTCCTGTGTCGGGCTCCATGCTGGGTGTGGAGCCTGCTTAAGATTCTCGCTCTCCCTCTGTGCCCCACCCCGCCATGCGTACATGCGCTGTCTCTCTTCAAAAAAAAAAAAAAAAAAACTTGTTTCTCTAAAAAAAATGAGTAAAAGTCATAAAACTGCTAAGGGGAGGAGTCCTGCTAAGGCAGCCTTTTTGTCCCAGGCCCTGAAATAGTCTAACCAATCTACCTGAATCTAAAGTCTGCATTCTTAAAGATCCATAAATGTGTTCATTCAGACAAAAATTTAGTAGTAATTGTTGTTTACTTAACAATGACTAAAATAGAATTAATTTTGTAATCGCTTCTATTTTAAGGAAAATTATAAGAGAAGTACCATAGGTGTTTGGATATTAACTAATAAATTCTTTTTCCCATTTTTTTTAAATTAAACTACACTATTTCATTTGAAACCATGTGAAATTATAAATATAAGTACTTTCATTATGATTTAGCTATCAATAAACTTTCCATGTCTTCCAATTTAAAAGTTGATTTATTTACACCAAGGGTTTCTTTGTTTTGTTTTATCAACTTTTCTGTTTTAACAGATTCAGTTATTGTCTATGATCACTTGCCAACTTTTTAAAATTGTTGTTTCAAAACCTCAGGAACACTGATTGTCACAACTAATATTTGTCCTACACTTTATTTCTGCTTCTGTCCCTACTTTCCATACCACAGGAAGCAGATGTCATAAACAAAGAAAATTGGTGGCAATCAAAGTTCTACCAATGTTCTATGCTGGACATCAAATGCCTGACATCTCTAAATATGACCTTGTTGTCTGTTCAAACACTTTATTTTTACCTCACCCAGAGTTATAAAAGTTATAGTAGGAGCAATTTAACTGAACTTAGATTACTTTGTCTTTCATTGACTGGATCATATTTGGTATTAAGTATAGCTGAATAATATAAGAATAATACGTAACTATCCTCACCTCTCCGACTTTAAAATGAGCTCCCTAAAAGGCCATTTACTCTAAAATAACTAAGGTATCTTTTAAAGTGCATTATGATAGTTGATAATTTTGTTATATAGTGCTCTCCAAAATACAACGGCATTTCCAAAGAAATATAATTTGCAAATTGAAGAACATTATTAGACATAAGTCATGCACTCAAAAGCATTTAGTAATTGCCTGCTGTTTATAAAACTCTAGTAAAAGATATAATACCAGTCTTATCACTATTTATATTTACCCGTTTTTTCTATTTATTGTCTGTATCCTCCACCTTATTATACACTCCTTGAAATCAGGGACACTTTGGTTTGTAATTATATCCTCAAAGCCAAGAACTGACTATGCCTACAGCATGGTTGACATTCAATTTTGTTCATTTTTTAATTTTTTTTTTGAAGAATAGGATTGAAAACTGCCCTGTCATCATAGCTTACCCTTCTTCACTACAATATCATAACTTAAACCTCTGTATTATAATGAGAATTTAAATCTTTGTATCAAAATCAAAACCTTTGTACACTGAGATAGAGCTGTGCACTAATACAAAATGGATTAAATGCCAGTCTTCGGGCCTTAAAAATGCCTATTACATTTACTATATAAGTAATTACTATTTCAATTAGTAACAGTGAATGGCAATGTAGAGGACTGAAAGTGTTGGGAAAAATTAAAAAAGCAGTTCTTGAAATACTGAACCTAAATTAAAATGAATTAGTTAGGCTCTGAGATAATGCAACAAACTATGAAAACTATAAATTCAAATGTGGATCAATAAATATTTTGGTCTTTAAAGAAGACTGATGTTTGCTTTGAAGCATTGTAACAGTAATGTGATATAATGAATTCAAATAGCCATAGGGTGTCTGAAATTTAAGGAAAAAAAATAAAAACAAAGCTTAGCTTTCATAAAGAAAACATACACACAAACACAAACAAACAAAACAACCAAAAAACAACTATTCCAGTTTTGGGGTAATGATTATATTTGTGCACCTCATTTAGTAGATAAATTTATTAGCATCATACTGAAATCAGTACATTTGATTTCCAGCTTCTAGTCAAATATATATGAAGGCCGTTTGTAAATTCGTAACACCAGTAAGTGAAACTACTCTAAGTATTGGAGCATGTTCTTAATGAGTCTTTTGTTTCCAAATTTATGATTTACCCAAATCTAATAGCTACTTTCTAAATTTAAATTTCTTGTGTGAATTTTGAAAGAGATATGACTTATGAATAAGTACATTTTATCATCATCCTCTGATTATAATTCTCAAAATTTCTCTGTACTCTGCAAATGAATGTGGACTACCTATCAATCTGCAATTCCCACTACATGATTACTTATATTCTTAATATAGATTCCAGAAATAGTACTAAACTTGCTATATTCCGGCGCCTGTGTGGCTCAGTCAGTTAAGCGTCTGCCTTCGGTTGAGATCGTGATCTCAGGATCCTGGAATCAAGCCTCCCCCTCACCCACTGAATCAGGCCCCCTGCTCAGAGGGAGCCTGCTTCTCCCTCTCCCTCTGCCTGCCACTCTGCCTCCTTGTGCTCTCTTTCTCTGTGTCAAATAAATAAATAAAATCTTTTTTTTTTTTAATTGCTATTTTCAAGTCATATCACACTATCACAGCATTTGCAATGTTCTACCCTTATTTTTGGAATTTCATCAACTACTTTGGATTTCATTTTTTTTTCGTATTTAAATCCTATGAGATTTATCTTTTTTAAAAAAATTCTTCTATTAACGTTTAACCAAGGGGCACCTGAGTGGCTTAGTTGGTTGAGCATCCAACTCTTGATGTTGGCTCAGTTCTGATCTCGGATCCTGAGATCAAGTCCCACATTGTACTCCGCACTCAACAGGGAGTCAGCTTGATATTCTCTCCCTCTCCTCCCTCTGCCCCCATCCCCCACTCTCATTCTATCTCTTTCTCTCTCAAATAAATAAATAAATCTTTTTTAAAAAATAAAGTATAGTTGACACAAGGTTACATTGGTTTCAGGTGTACAACATAGTGACCAGAGAACTCTATATGCTATGCTATGCTCACCACAAGTGTAGCTCCCATCAGGCACCATACAGCACTATTACAATACCATTGACTATATTTCCTATGCTGCACCTTTAATGCCTGTGATCTATGCATCCCAAAACTGAAAGCTTGTATCTACCACTCTCCTTCACTTATTTTGCCCAACCCCCTCACTCTCTTCCCCTCTGGCAACATCAGTTTGTTTTCTGTATCCTCTGAGTCCTCTGCTTTTTGTTTTTTTCTTTGTTTTGTTTTTTAGATTCTACATATAAGTGAAATCATATGGTATTTGCCTTTCTCTGTCTGACTTACTTCACTTAGCATAATACCCTGTAGGTCTAACCACGTTGTCACAAATGGCAAGGAATTATTCTTTTTTATGTCTGAGTAATATGTATGCCACTTCTTTATCCACTTATTTATTGATGAACACTTAAGTTGCTTCCATATTTTGGCTATTGTAAATAATTCTGCAAAAAACATAAATGCTTATATATAAGTGTCACTCTAGTGCTATCCAGTAGGTGAGGCTCATTTCAAATTCTAAGTTAACTGAGCCCCAACCCTTCTCATGTCTCACATGGCACATCGCAGACAGCTCCATTCTGCAAGCTCTTGTAACATATACGCCCTATGAATGACTTTAATTGGACCATCCTCACATCGCAAGAGAATTGTCTACAACCATATCTTTTGAGGATTATGATTTTACTATGGAACGAGCCTAGTGGATCAGTGAACTCCGTGGACCAGTGACATATAATCAGGAATATATGTTTAGTTACTTGATTGTGAAGAGCTGAATATTAACATCATGGATGATTAAAACTAGACCTAACCAATTGCAATTAAAAGTTGTAAGGCAGCAAAGATGCCATGATTAAGTGGAGAAGTCAACCTGCAAAGATTTGAAAAAAGGGGGCGTAATTTTGGAGAGCAAAATGTAATGTATTTGTAGCTCTAAATTGTAGCACTAAACTGGTAAATTCCTCCAGACTGTATCTTCATATATTTTCATTTTTATAACTAAATATTGTTTCTGAATGACTATTAAATTTCCATTACATTTTAAATCATATCTGGACTAAAATTCAGTGATAAGGTTTTGATACAATTGATATTGACAATTTCCATTTACATATTGTATGAATTCATTTTGTAAAATTCAAAATTATATGGATCTTATTAATTTAATCTTCATTAGATAATTAGATCACACACAAAAAATCCATTTAAAGGATTTTCAAGAAAAAAACAAGCTTATAATGGATGAAATCATAGTGTCACTGTAATGAAAAATGTTAAAGTCTGAGTGCCAGTGGAAATTCCCTTTTAAGATATTCAAACTGATAGTCTTTGTTTGAATTTTGGTATGCTTTGCTTTCTAAAGCAAAAAAGGGAATCTGCCAACACATTTTCCTCAGAGAGAAAGCATCAATGATCTTTTACAATATTTTTCATATTTTCATATTTTGGTTTCAGGAAGATTGTCAAGGAGCATATTACAAAAACAAAGACAAGCAAACAAAAAAACTTGCATTCAAGTAATATTTAGGCATCATAGTAGAAGAATAATTAAAGTTATAAAAATTATTAAAATTATAAAACCATGAAGGAAAAGAAATGCAATTAAAGATATCAGCAACATGCTAAAGATGAAAAGGCATTTATTGAATCATAACTGACATAGCAGCTTAAACATATCTACCTATTGGGGGGTGGATGTCACTAAGAATGAGTCAGTTTAAATTACAAACATCCAGAAAGACTCAGCAACTTTGGCACTTATTATCCTGAAGTCAAGGGTATGGGACAGACTGAAAATACGTGTATTTTTCAATAGTTAATATAAGAAAACTTTTCTTCCTCAGACTTCACAGTCAAGATGTTTATTTTCCTTGCCTTTTAAAAAGATAGGAGGACCACATTTTGAGAAACAAAGGACGCTTTGTACCCAGTGGCACCAGATAAAGATGGTGGCACAAGTGAATGTCACAGCAAAAATAGTGGAAATAGATAAAAAGCAGCATATTCATTATAACATCCAAAGCTGTTTTCTCCTGCACAGATCATAGATTATTTGTCACAATTATTGTGATTTTACAAAACAGGGGGAAGAAAACTTGCTAAAATGGGGCTGCCCAAGAAGTGAGAAGACATGGGCTCATGAAAGCTAGTCATATGATATAAAAGACACTGTCCTGTTTACTAATCAGGGTTGGCTCTATGAGTGTACAATTAATACAGTTGCAAAGAGCCTGGAGTTCAGGAAGGCCCTGCATTTGCTCTAATGTGTTGCTGTGCTGTCTTGAAATTCTTAATTTTATTTTTGATCTTGTGATTTGTAAGTGATCTCCAAAGGGCCAATAACCCAAGTGCATGGGTAGTAGTGATATATATAATATTTGCATCCTATGTTCTTTGCCAGCCTTTTTACATATAGCTTTTGTGGTGCTCCAGGAACACCAAATTCCAAAGGACTCACAATGCACAATAGTTCAGCAAAACACCAAGGGAGTACAAAGTGTGTTATGTCTATGGCTGAGTGAATGGGACACCAACAGCTCTCCAAGAGACATGTTTTCTGTTAGAACCAGAATTTGTTTCAAATGCAGAAAGAAGGCAATTGCTTTCTAGGAAACACAAACCCTTCAAGAGACTCTATCATATCTTCTCTTACTCATGTTACTTCCCACACCAACCATTTAAACTGAAAATGTTGTCTTAGAAGGAGAGGGAAAGATAGGGCAACTCATATTCTTTCTCCTCTCAGTCCTTTACTCATCAGCAAGCCAAAGTTACAGTGTGTTAGTAGAATGCACACATATCAGTAAATGAAATAAAAACTGTTGACTTCATTTCTGTGCTGTGCTGTGCTTCCACTGTTTGGGTAAGGAAGAAATGCATATGCATGTACAAGCTATGAAATACAAGTGGCATAATTTCAGTTATTGCAGATGAGTTAAATGCTCATATATTCGAATTAAAAAACTGGCATGATATAAAAATGAACAGTAAACATATGTTAATAACATAAAATTTTATTTTTCTTTATTTAGAAGGACATTAAATAGCAAATAAAAAAACACCATGACAACTTAAGAGGGACTTTAGAAGAATGGAAAAGGTTTATATTACTCATACCACTTTAAAATATGGTGAAGGGGCCCAATGTTTTCATTTTTTACTGGGACCAGCAAATTATGTAGCTGACACTTGCTGGAAAGTATAAATGGATAAAGCAATGGTAGAATTCTTAGCATTTCCAATATATTCTTTGAACCAGTGATCCTTTCCTTTAGTAATTTCCCTATAATTGTTAAGATTATGCACTGGCTTGAAATACTAAGAGAAAAACAATAAAAGGGTATCTTGTGAGAAAGAGATGTTCAGTGTATCCTCCCTAAAAAAATTACATAGTTTTATTGGTATTTTATATCATTTAGTTTTGAGGTTATGGATATAGGTGCCTTCATAAAAATTCAAAAGTGCTTGCTAAAGACAAATGTGTAATTCTATTCAAGCAATATAAAGGTCAACAAAAGGAGGTGCAATTAACTAGAGAACCAGGCATGCCAATGAAGGTTGTTTGGAGATGTTATGAATACTATATTTAAAATAAATGCTCAAGATTCATAATTTTGGAGCTAATGCTCTTTTTCTATGCCACTCTTCTTTTCCCATATAACTATTCACATTCAGAGAAAGATTAGTAGAATAATTTGCCTGTGTACATGCAAAATCTCATATGCTTGGACACTCTTCCATCAAATATGGAAAATTACTCAGAGTTTTGCATAACTCTTTTTAAAAACTGGGTGTTCACTCATGAACAAGTCTTGTCTAGTGTTGAATTCCTTTAGGAATGAATTAAATGAATTGGAAAAAAAATGACTGCAGGAAAGAATGTGAATGTATTGTAAAAATTAAAATAGGCATGTCTCCATCTTGAAGAACAACAAAAGAGAAAAAGCAGTATCCTTTTTTAGGTATCCTTGTGAACCAGGCAAAAAGAAAAGCAAATTTATTTCATTAAAAAAATCTCACTAACGATGAGCTATCCCATTAAGGAAGAAATGTGAATGTGTCTTCTATTAGGGCTCTCCTGGAGGATCTTAGCAACTGCTTTTACTTGACTGCTGGAGCATCTTTAATTTTAAAGGGGCTTGGCTTAGAATAAAGTTATGATCTTATAGCATAATTCAGATTGCTGATAATATTTAATAAAAAGGAAGAATATTAAAATATGTAAAATGTTCCATGGAGGTTATAAACAGATGACAATGATCTGCATACACTTCCTAAACAAAAAATTTTCCTTATTTCCAAATTTCTAAGATTTTATTCAAAGCTAAAGTAAAATATTGCCTGCCTGTTGGAACATGAAAAATGTGACTAGCCAAGATACCGAAGGAAATATTGCTAGTAAGTTTATTCAGGGTAAAGCTAGTCATATGCATATACTTATAACAGATAAATTGTGTCTAACTTTCTTCTGCAAAATATTCAGGAAATTCAAGGAAAGAAAAAATGTATATCTCTGTGTGTGCTATAAAGGTCTACTTCTAGGGATTTAAAGGTAAAGTTTAAAAAAGAAATAATTTCTGAAATATTTTTAAATAGTCAGAATTTAAAGACAGTAAGCAAATTTGTTTTTATCAAACTGATATATGAGAGACCTTTCTAAGCAAAGTCAACTAAACTAATATCAATGTGCTGTATCTAGTAAAGTTAATAAAGTTTGACTATCTCAATTTGCTAAACTAGACTGAGCAATTTCTAACTTAACAAAGAAATAATCTTTAAAATATGGTTATAAATGCCTGATGAAGTTTATCTCTTGACTATTGACAATACACTTAGCAAACTTAATAGCAGATCCATCTCTTAAAAATGCATAAATTCAGATACTGCTTTCACAAACTTTTCATATAATTACTGTATATTCTGGACATTTTAGTACCATTTACAATTTTTTCATTTATAACTGTTTATAAGTGTTTCATTATTATACTTTCACGTTTGAGCTCTTTTATATTTAAAACTATAGGCTTTATAAAACAATGGGTGTGTGGGATATAAATGGCAAAATTTATATATTTAAGGTTACAGCACTCTTGTTTTCCTAATTCATGGTCTGAGTGGAGGTCTGGCTTCTTGTCAACATGAAGGCATCCAGAATAGGGGAAGAAAAAGTGCTAACTTGGGAGATCCAAAGCAGTTTTCTAACTTTGACCTGGTTACTTCTTTGCACTGTTATTTACTTTTAAAATAATTGAAATTTTACTATTAGATATTTCAATATTAACTGCAAAAAAATGGCTCAGCACCACCTTGACAATCCCATATTATCATGGGTAACTGAGAATTAGCTCTGACTAAGTCTGAATTGGAGATTCAGAAATTTAAGACTTGTAGATAAATAAAATCAACGTTCAAACACAAATTTATGTGAAGACATTCTAGTAATAAAAAAATATGAGGGTCTAATACTTTAGTATATTTAGAAGATAACCTGAGTAATAAAGATTATTTAGAAAGTAACCAAAGAATAAATACCTCATGAACATTCTTAGGATTGCAATCAGTATTTAATTAACATTAAATTTAAATAAACAAAGAGAAAACTATTTTCATCTACATAGATATAGCCAATCAAAATTGCATACTCTTTGAGAGTTATAAGGGAGAGATATACAAATACCTAACTAAGCTGACTAGTGTGAAAATAGAAGTCACTACAGTTTTAGACATCTATTTAAGGCAATAAAGTAAATTCTGAAAATAATCTTAACAGTGTGTACCTTTACTGGGAAATAACCAAATGGGCTAAGAAAATGAGAAAACATTAATGAAAATATAATTTAAGTGCTGGGACCTGGAAACCTGATTTTCATACCACTTCCTTCATACTTTATGCAAAATAAGAGAACCTAGTTTGCTTTTCAAAAGCATATATAAGGTGAGATATGAAAATGAGGTTTTCCAGGTGTCTTGCGAAAAACAAAAAGAAGATTAGCAAATGCAATATCACTAGCTAGGGAGAAATGAAGACATTTACTAGACCATGAGTATGTAACCCACTTTCTAATATGCCAATATATTATATATATTATATATATATTGCATCACTGCAATATATTTTATATATTAGAAAATAGTACTAGTTATATATATATATATATATATATATATATATATATATATAATGCATGTTATATATATAAGATACGTTACACATATATATAGTGAGAGAGAGACTGATAAAGTATAAAAACTTGATAAATTGTGGTAAAGCAAACATAAAAGTTTGGCATTACACTGTTATACTGTTCTACTTATTATTTTTTTGTAGAGAGAGAGAGCATGCGGGGAAGGGATAGAGGGAGAGAGAAAGAGAGAGAGAATCTCAAGCAGTCTCCACCCCCAGCACAGAGCCTGACATGGGGCTCCAACTCATGACCCTGATATCATGACCTGAGCAGAAGTCAAGAGTCGGAGGCTCAACCGACTGAGCCACCCTGGCGCCCCTATTTTTTTTTTTTTTTTTTTTTTTTTTTTATGTTTTAAACATTTTTGTGAGGGAAAAGGGGAAGGTGTTATATAGCAAGCAAAATAATTGGGCTAACAAAAAAGCAAAAACTTCACTTTGGACCTGGACTGGAAATTTCTTTGGAACTCAAAGTTCTTTGGTCTCCTGAGCGTCCAGTGACTTGTTATCAGACATAAGCCTTTCAAAATGGTTTGTTCTGAATGGAGTTTGCTATGGGATTCCAAAAGCTTTGTTCAGTTTAGTTTATTAAAATTATTTTTAATCACCCATTAAAACCTATGATAATGATATTACTGCTGTTGTTGATAAAGTTCAGCAACATCACTGCAACATTAGGATAGGCAGCGTGGGTTAAGGAAGGTTTCAGAAAATACTTGGAGCAGATTAAATATCCACTTAGGTTGAATGTCCCTGAAATACTAAGTTCCTTCATGAAAATTCTCCTGACAAAGTTATCGGACTGCAGTATTACTGACTTGTCCAAATAAAGTGTGCCAGTCAGTAATAAAATCAATGTCCATGATCTCAGGTAGCCACTCTATTTTTGAATTGAAACTAAATGTAAATTGGAAATGTTCTTCATCCAAAAATGTCTGAAATAGTTCCAGCTGTACCCTCAGAGAGGTGTGTTGAAGAAGCTACTACTGATCAACACTGAGACTATTTATATATTAAAAACTAATGACAGGGGTGCCTGAGTGGCTCAGTTGGTTAAGCAGCTGCCTTCGGCTCAGGTCATGATCCCAGGGTCCTGGGATCGAGTCCCATGTCGGGCTCCCCACTCAGCGAGGAACCTACTTCTCCCTCTGTCTCCTGGCTTGTACTCTCACTCTCTCTCTGTCAAATAAATAAATAAAATATTTAAAAAAATAAATAAAAAATAAAAACTAATGACAATAGTGAATTATAACACACTGACTTAAAAAAAAAAAAAGATATGAGTACATAGTGACTTTTAAGGGTGAGAGAAAGGGAGGAGACATAAACAAAAAAAAAAGCTTTAGAGAAAATTGCTGGTGAATAAATGTAGAAAATGTTGAATTAGAAAAGCACCATTTTGCAATCCCAGCTAATAAAATTGAATCTAGCCAGAATCATCAGTAGATGCTAAAACCATTGGAGAAAATGTAAGGGGAATAGTTACTTTCATGGTTTTAAGGGTATGATTTGAATGGTTACTTGCTAATATACAGGGGGAAAAGGCACCTTCAGAATGAAGAGAGATTTGTTACTCAACCTCTCATCTAAGTGATCGAATTTATTGTCACCAATAATGGTAAAGCCTGGCATCATGTGCCTCACAAAATACTCTTGCCTCACAAAACTCTTTAACCTGCATCTCGTCATGAAGAAACAACCTGACAAATTCTGAATATGGAATATGCTTTAAACTACCTTGTCTGGCCTTTTTAATAAATTAACACTATTTATAAATAGAAGGTTTAGGGACTAATCTAGATCAAAAGGCATTAAATATGAGTAACAGCCAATTATTAAAAAGTAGAGTGAAGAGGAAGAGAAGGAGGATAAGGAGGAGGAGCAGTGGCTGCTATAAAAGGCATTTTTAAAACCAATAGTCAGATGAGCTGATTTGAATATATAATCTAAACTATATTCTAGCATTGTTAATTTTTTTATAGAATTGCAGATTATTTTCTTACATATGGTAATGCTACGATGGCTATGTAAGAAAATAGTCTTATGGTTAAAAAACTCATACCAAGGTATTTATAGTTTAAGTGTCATAAATTCTACAACTTACTTTCAAATTATATATCTATGTACATAAATTGCATATATATGTATATAATTAGACATCTAAATATAGTGTCTGAATCATCAAAAGGTTGTGCATGTGTGTGTGTTTATGTGTGTCCGTGTTTGTGTAGAGACTATGAAAAAACTATTAAAATTTAGTGTATTTTGGTGAAGTATATACATATATAAGGATGTTGTCATACTACTGTTCAATAATTTGTAAGTTTGAAATATTTTCAAATTAAAGTTGAAATTTTAATAGAATATGATGAATTATTATAAAATAAAATATAAAAATAAATTATAATTAAATATAGTTATTTTAGTATATGTATTTGAAATTGAAAATAACAATTGCTTTTTAATCCTTTCAACATTGTTACATGTCAGCAACTTTGGTACCAAAATATTATTCCCTATTTCCCCTGTATTTTGTGACATACTCATAAGTTAAGTCCAATAATTGAGCACTTATATGCCTTTTTAAGTACATTTGCTGTGCAAAATTTCTGTAGACTTCCTAAAAAGAGAGATTTATAAGAGTTGAAATAGTATATGTTAATCAGAATTTGTACATTTTTATGGGACTCAGTTAAACAAGTAGTTATTTAATATTGTAGGTCATTGGTTTGGATTTCTTTTTTAATGATCATGTTTCTTTCTCTATCATTGGGAAGTAAAGAAAAAAGTTATTAAGAAACTGGAGAAAGTAATAGCAAATGAAAATCAAAGAATATAGAAAAGAATCTACAAATATGATTACTTGATTATGTAAGGTAACATACATATTTTATGTATTATCATAATTGAATAGTGATCTAGTCAAACCTCCAAAGGATGTATAAACCTAGGGTATGAGTAGGCATCCAAGTTAATGGAAGTAGTTATCAGTCAAGAATGACAGATGTATGTAGATATTTTATGGTTTATATACCATATCTGTGCCAAGGAGACAAACATGTGTCTTTTGGGGATTACAAGTTTCTTATTTATTTTGACAACTCTCCTGGAAAAATTCCCCTGAAGCAATGTCTATTCTTTTTAAAATTTCTGAAACTATTTCCTTTGTGACAACCTCCCAGTATAAAATTATCAAGCCCGTGCATGAAAAAGCTAGTAGGCTTTCCCAGTGTTGATTTCCAGCTTTAGTTCACTCTATATTTTCACTCATTAATCTTTTCTATTCCCCACACTGTTCATAGTCTACAGTTGTAATTCTTTCTTGTCGTAAATAGTGATATAATTTATTTCCTCAGCCACCACTCGATTAATGTTTCTAAAACTCCTTATCATGTCACATTTCTGATTTCAATCTGCACCAGCACCTTTATTACCTACTGTATAAAAAAAAAAGCAATGGTTTTTCTTTTTTTTTTTTTTTTTAAGATTTTATTTATTTATTTGACAGAGAGAGACACAGCGAGAGAGGGAACACAAGCAGGGGGAGTGGGAGAGGGAGAAGCAGGCTTCCCGCGGAACAGGGAGCCCAATGCGGGGCTCGATCCCAGGACCCTGGGATCATGACCTGAGCTGAAGGCAGACGCTTAACGCCTGAGCCACCCAGCCGCCCCAAAAAGCAATGGTTTTTCTTAATTCAATAGCCAACATATAGTACATCATTAGTTTTTGATGTAGTGTTCAGTAATTCATTAGTTGCGTATAACACCCAGCTCATTACAACACATGCCCTCCAGTTACCCAACCCCCACCCACCTCCCTTTCCACAAGCCTCAGTTTGTTTCCCGGAGTCAAGAGTTTCTCATGGTTTGTCTCCCTCTCTGATTTCTTCCCATTCGGTTTTCCCTCCCTTCCCCTATGATCCTCTGGGCTATTTCTTATATTCCACATATGAGTGAAAAGTGTGCCTCTATTTCCAAATATATGTAGAAATATGCAATAATGTTGCTATGAGCAGTGGGTTTCTTTTTTTTTTTTTTTTAAAGATTTTATTTATTTGACAGAGAGAGAGATAGAGAGAGCAGGAGCACAAGCGGGGGAGTGGGAGAGGGAGAAGCAGGCTTCCCGCTGAGCAGGGAGCCCAATGTGGGACTCGATCCCAGGACCCTGGGATCATGACCTGAGCCGAAGGCAGACGCTTAAGGACTGAGCCACCCAGGTGCCCTGGTATTCCAGGGTCCATACAACTGATTTCTATGTAGATACATGTCATTTTGTTATTTTAAATTTTTTATTCCATTATTTTTATTCCTCTCTGATGTCCACTCTCAACACTGTTGCATATTTGTACATATATTTGGAAATAGAGGCACACTTCTGACACATTGTCTTCTTGGTTCCAGACCACTGAAATAAAATAAATATCCCAGTAAAGCGAGTCAAATGAATTTTTTGGTTTCCAGTGCATATAAAAGTTATGCTTACATTATACTGTATCTTATTAAGTGTGCAATATCATTATGTCTAAAAAAAGTACACACCTTAACTAAAAAATACTTTATTACTAAAAAATACTAACTTGAGTCATAATCACTGAGTCATAATTGCTGATCATAGATAACCATAAAAAATGTAGTAATAATAAAAAGGTTTGAAATACTTGAAATTTATGAAAATGTAGCACAGAAAACAAAGTGAGCAAATGATGTTGGAAAAATAGTACCAATAGACTCATTTTCTAAAAAATGTAGTCTTTGTGAAGCACAATAAAATGAAGAGCAATAAAATGAGGTATGTCTGTAACTATCCTCTTGATCTCACTTCTTACTAGAAAGACCAGCCCATTTTCCCAATTTCTTGAAAATTTCTCTAAATATCCAAAGCCCAAATTGCATATATTTTCACAACACTAATCATTTAGAGCATGATTTAATTTATTAATACTGGTCTTATTCATATGCTTATTATCAGGATGCTCATAACATGACCAGGCAAATATTGTTTAGTTTAATCACACAAAATGCCCTCCTGTTTTAAATTAAATCTCAATTGTTTATGAATTTAGGTATACTCACTCTCCTAAATCTCTCACTCCACTTCATAAATGTCTAACTTATTGTTTAAATGATAATGTATTGAACATATTCCTTCTAGATTATACATTTCCAGGAACAGTGACTATTTCTTTCATTGAACATATTCTTTGTTGTTTGCATGACACTTGGCATAAAATACATGCTAAAGAACAACAACAAAAAAAATCTTGTTCTATTTCCATCTCCAATAATACAATATTTTTAAATTAGAGGGAAAAATCAGTGATATGACAGTGGTATATATAATATTATAACATTTCAGATGAGTTGATTTTTTATATAATAGCATGGACAATAAAATCATCATTACTTCGGAAAGCAGTATTTCTTTAATTATGGTGAAATTTAACCTTTCTATTCATATTCAGAAGGGCCACAAACAAAAGCAATCTCCATATGAACACTTTACAAATAAACTTGTTATTATTTATGTCCAGAATGAACAATATCCTGCCCACTAGGAATATATAAACAACTATAATCATTTTATGTCAAATAGATGAATTTTCATTGATTGGCGATACAATCAAATAATTATCTACTTCTATAAATATAAAGATGGATGGTTAACTCCATTTCAGGTATGGTCTAATTATGCTTTTATGTAAATATGTTGGTCTTATTACACAAATGTGTGGAAAGTTGTTGTTATAATCCGATCATTATTTAACTCTCCATTTTTGTATCATTACAGTCCTCTTACTGGAGTGAATTTGGAGTCATATTCTGGATTATGCTAAAATCTAAGATCTTTCCTAGTTCTAAGTAAACATTATTTCCTAGAAAGAGCAGGGGATCTTTGTTTTAGTGTAACTACATTCAGTTTGTCTGTAAGAATTAATGACCTGTCTCAAAGATGTAATTTAGGTTTTTAAAATTATTTGACTGGGGCGCCTGGGTGGCTCAGACGGTTAACTGTCTGCCTTCGGCTCGGGTCATGATCCCAGGGTCCTGGGATCGAGCCCCACATCGGGCTCCCTGCTGAGCGGGGAACCTGCTTCTCCCTCTGCCTGCTGCTCCCCCTGCTTGTGCTCTCTGTCTCCTGTCAAATAAATAAAATCTTTAAAAAAAAAAAAAAATAAAAAAAATAAAATTATTTGACTTAATTCACATCCACATATTTAATCATAGACACTTTACAAACTCTTATAGGTAATTGCACCAATATTAATTAGAGCATGTCTACTAAAATTTTTCTTGTTACAGATAGTACTGAGTATCAAATATTTCACATAAATGGATTAGTCTATGATTTGACTTTTACAATTTTGGACCGTACAGTTTCATTCTGTTGTAATACTTAGTTTAGAGACATCAGTGTTATATTTAGAACAAAAATAGTGATCATGAATATACCCACACAAATGATCCTAACTGTGAAAACTGAATACTAAAACTAGCTTGCAATAATTACTTTAATATTTAAAATTTATTAATATTTGTTATTAATATTTTAATACCAATATTTAATATTATTTTAATATTTGCAAAGTATACTTTTATCACTATAGCCTTTTATTATATTAATAATTTATTTTTGCCTTTTTAAATTTACATTTTCCTTGCTTTTTTTTTTTAAAGAAAGATAATTCTAGAGTTGATTGGAAATATTGGATGTGAGAATCTTTATCCTAGTTCATTTATCTTGCATCTACTACAACTATTCAGGTTATATATATATATATATATATCTTTCAATATATGTGTATATATAGGATATATACATTTATATTTTTTAATTTAAAAAGGTCTGAACCACTTCATAGACTCAGAGAGGCTGACCAGAGAAATATAAACATTGTGTTTCTTATTGTGACATCATACATCCCTCAATCTCCTCTAATTTATTCTTCCACCCCATCCAAATTCAGTCATTCCAACTAAACATAATGTAGTTGTGACCTCTAGGTCGCCAAAAGACTAACTTTCATCTTATTTGATGTTTCAGCAATATAGCACATACTTAATAATTTACTACTTCTTTAAATTCTTTAATTTCTCTAAGCTTATCCTAGCTTCCATAGTATAACACATATATTTTTTTTTAAAGATTTTTAAAATTTATTTATTAGAGAGCAAGCGAGAGAGAAACAGCATGAGAGGGGAGAGGGTCAGAGGGAGAAGCAGGCTCCCCGCTGAGCAGGGAGCCCGATGCGGGACTCGATCCAGGGACTCCGGGATCATGACCTGAGCCGAAGGCAGTTGCTTAACCAACTGAGCCACCCAGGCGCCCTAACACATGTATTTTTTACAATGTTTTTTGTTTTGCTTTGTTTCGTCTTGTCTGTTTTGGGTATCTCTCTGACTTCTTGTTCCCTCTCCTATTGACTTCTCCTCCTCTACCTGACTGGTGAGTCCCCCTGTTTGTAGATCTAGCTTCTCTTCTTTATCTAATTAGCTTTTTTGAGGATCTCATGCATTCCTAGGGCTTAACTGCTAACATTTTGCTAAAAAATTTAATTATTTATATCACTGTGGACCTTATTTCTGAGTCTCTAACTGCATATTCAAATGTTGAGAGCATTTGAAATTTTTGCGTGGTTGTTACATTATATTACGTTACAAAAATAACATCTAAAAATACCATTTTCCCTATTTCTGAGTGTATTTCTTCTTCTAACTTTCATCCCCTGGTAACTGACACATCTAGTCACTTAGTGGCCTATGACAGAAACCTTCCTTTTTAAGAACTCCAAATAGAATCCATGATCAGGTCCTGTTGTGTTGACCACTAAAATCTTGTATCTAATCCTCTACTTCTCCATTAGAACTATATGTAGTTCTAAGTACACTATCTAATCCCCTGGAAGAGAAGTTTGGGCTGTGTGGAAATATTTTGCTTATCACTATATATTGGTAGAGTAAGATAATTACCTTGTAGGGCTAACAAAACACTAAACATCTGCAGTGCATATGCAAATTCTACCTAATGAAGTTTTTTTTTTTTTCCTGACACTGGATTTATTTTAACAAAGAGAATTTAATATAGAAAAGTGGTTAAACAGATGTAGTAGGACTTAGAGCACTGTAAAAGCAAAATGGAGATACTGAAGTATCTCAGAAATAATAACTGCAGAGAGTGACTCTCATCCCTAGGACTGGGGAAACAAAGGGAGGCAGATGTGGTTAACACACTCTAAAGCTTAGAGGTAGGGCCCCACATGAGTTGGCCCTAGGAGGAGACACTGCCCAGCCTGGGGGTGGTACCTGAGGAGTTCAGAGGAGGAGCCTGCAGAGCTGAAACTCAAAGAACTAAGGAGGGGGAACAGCCAGGCTATAGCTGGTGCCTTCAAGGATGCCAATGAGGCTGGTTCTGCGGGCATAGAAGGAACTGGAGATTGGAACCAACCACTTCTAGAACCAACTGCAGCTGCCTAGGGAAGTGCTCATTATCCAGGTGATACAGATGGGGAGATTTCCCTTCTGTCTAGATTCCAGGCAGCCCCTGGCACATTCTATTGGTAGAACCACACAAGGGAAAATACATGTAGGTTGCAGGGCCCCAGTTTTAGAATCATATATCATTAATTAGGAGGGCAACTTTGGAACTTAGAGACAATAATTTTATATCCATTATTTCTCAGTGTTGAAAAGCATTGAATAGGTAATTAATTAGGCATAATGTTTTCTAGTCACTATGTTTTCTATCATGTCAACTCTCCAGTCTATAGACTCTTCATCATTTTTACTGCTATTTTTAAAAATCACTGGTCACATGGACAGTATTTCCAGTCAACTTTAGAATTATTTTTTCTATAAAAAATCTTTTAAAAAACAAAGAAAAAGAAAATTTTAAAAAAGCAAAAATATATGATTAACAATGAAAGGGCTACTGTGAAAAATGTAAAATTTTTCAAATATTATATTAAAAGTAATTATCACACACGAGTTTTAATATTCTATTTTCATAGTTAGGATCATTTGTGTGGCTATATTCATAATCACTATATTTACTCTAAATATAACACTGATGTCACTGTCTAAGTATTACAATAAAGCTCATTGTGTCTGGTCGAAGAGGTACATGTCTTCTGCCAGTATCCATGAAATTATGACAAACTAGTTTAATTAACCTGTAAATTGGCTTAAATCTCAAACCATTCCTAGTTCTTGAGAAAAGTGATAAACATTTTCACACACACATGTACACACACACACACACACACACACATACACATCTCCTTTTAGCTAAAGGATCAGAATACAATACAGGGTCTAATTCTTAAATACAAACCATACATTTTTCTTTCTTGCATAAATATATTTTTTCCTTTTTTATTCAAATATCACTTAATAATCTTATCTTGTTTAAATTCAATTTTATTATTTTTTTTTTAAATCAGCCTTTTCAAATTGTGTTCTGGAACCTGTTCTTCATGCTTGTGAAAGTCAACTGAATGTATCTCTTGCCAATTCTACATTTACTGAGGCAGCTTGAAATCAGCCATGATGATGGTAGTAAAATGGAGCGTTAACTAACACTATGGTGGTAATAATTTTTCAATATATACTTGTACAAAATCAACAATATTATATGTCATTTTTTTCTCAAATAAGCTGCAAAAACAAATTCTGGCAATTGCTCAGGCCCAAAGATAACTACCTTCAAATCAGTAGGAGGAAAACCAAGAATTATTGTAACTATGGTCATATAAAAAAAAAAAAAAAAGGAGAAAGAAAAGAGAATATTTTGCTTGTCTTCACATTTGATGTAGGTGAGAAATCTTGCTGTATTTTGTTTGTAACTTTCTTATATGTAACAAAAGCTTCTTACATTGCTTTTCTGCTTCTTTATATGCCCTTTAATACTATAAAATTTAAAAATTATTTAAATGTCATTAGTTAACTTTATTTTTACTTTAAAAAGATCCTTTCCTTACATCTCATTTTAGTAAAGAAACTTTAAAAATTACATAAAGACATCAAAAACTAATGATGAAATACATGGTGATTAACATAACATAATAAAAAAAAAAGAAATGAAACAGGCAAAAAATAAATAAAAAAATAAAAATTACATAAAGAGGATGAAATGTGTAACAGAATAAGTTTTAATATTTGCCAATTAGTTTTTTCATAGATACATTTTAAGTAAAGATGTTTAACATATCTAATGCAAAGCGGAGTATGTTATTTTGTATTTTAAGAAGCAGATGTATATTTTCCAAAATAATAGAAATACCAATAGAGAGCTATCCATTTAAGAAAGAATGCATTATTGGGGCACCTGGGTGGCTCAGTGGTTAAGCGTCTGCCTTCGGCTCAGGTCATGATCCCAGGGTCCTGGGATCGAGCCCCACATCGGGCTTCCTGCTCGGCGGGAAGCCTGCTTCTCCCTCTCTCACTCCCCATGCTTGTGTTCCTTCTCTCGCTGTATCTCTCTCTGTCAAATAAATAAATAAAATCTTAAAAAAAAAAAAAAAGAAAGAATGCATTATTGTGCTTAAAACAGATAAAGGAATTTTCTTTCATGAAGTCAATGCCTTTGGAAGGAGGCCAAGAGTATGACAGAACTAGAAATGAATATTTGAACCTCTGACATCATAGGGTCTCCATTCATTATATAGAATTTCCTGCCCCAAACTGTGTAAATTAGGAGAAACTGATCCACAAAGATAGCTTGTATATGGATGTTTTCTTGTTGAAATTTAAAGTAATTGACAAAATGAGAGAGATTATTTGTTCAATAGAACAGGTACTTTATTTTTTTTAAGATTTATTTATTTATTTTAGAAAGAGTGTGTGAGCAGGAACAGGGGCAGAGGGAGAGGGAAAGGGAACAGACTACACACTGAATGGGAAGCCTGACACGGGGCTCAGTCTCAGGACCCCATTTTCATGACCTGAGCTGAAACCAAGAGTTGGATGCTTAACTGACTGAGACACCCAGGTGCCCTGAACACAAAGTACTTTAAAATTAGGCACAATGGATGACTATAGTTCTAAATCTGACCCCCAAAATGGGATGGCCCAATATTTAAATAGCCCTTGACTTGTTAAAGGAAAGATGTCTTTGTCAAGATTAAATATAAATGAAAGGCCCCACTTTAAAGCAGTGGACATTGCTTTTAAAAAAGATGATACTAATAGTGATTCTCAAACATCCTCTTTATTATAATACTATAATAGAGTATTATGTCAATTAATATCAAATGATCTTATTAGGTCCTTTAGAAGAGATTATCCATTGCATCATTTTAAGCTTCTCTTACTAAATACATTTCCTTATTTGGAAGTATGTTAACTTATCTTTACAGAAAAAAGAACACATTCCAGCTAGTCTCCATGCTTCATCACATGTATATTTTCTCACTGTGAAGTCTTTACAGAGTACGGTTTCAGTAAAGCCACCATGGATCATTACACTAAAATATCTTCACAAAAGTAGCTAATATCTAATTGAAACTGACTCCTTGTATGAGTTAAAAGCCTGAGGGTGAAAATAAATGATTGCTGTGAAAGACTTCTTTATTCTGTAATCTAGAAAATGCAAGATTAGTAAACCACAGAGGGTTAATTTACACAAAGGAAAGATCACTGATTCACATCTACTCCATATACATTTGCTTTGGGTCTAATACAGTCTTATCAATAAATTATAAAGTTGATAATTTGATAAGAACCTGCTATTTGCACCAGGAGAATATGATCCAATTCATTCCAAAGAGTGAAGCTACACTTGGGGAAAGTCTGCTCAGCAGACAGGTATAGCACTCATTCCGTGGTTCCTGTACTGAATTAGTTTGCCGTAACCAAAGCAATACGAAAAATGATCATGGGCTCCAGCTTTCCTTAATACCTTTCTATCTGTGCTAATACATTTCAACTTACATCTATATTCTGATATATGCTATCATTGTGGCATTTCTCTTTCTCCTTTTGGAGTTGTAACCATAGGAATTGTTTGAATGTAAGTAACATGTCATAGATACATTTGCCTAGTACACTCACTTATTTCTGACATTTTTTTTTATTTCTGACATTTTAAAAATACATATATAATTCATTATTTTAAATTTTATTGTAAATATACTATGTTGTAACAGTTAACATTTATTTAGTTGCAAATAACCAAAAATTACTTCCAATAGGCTAAAGTATTTTATAGAAAATTATAAGACTTTCTTTCTACACATAGAAGCAGGGCATGCATCAGGGATTGGAAATTCAATCAGAATACAAAGAATTCTGTCTCATTTTCTGTGTCTCTGTCACTCATTTTTTCTTTCCTTTTCCCTCCCTTTCCTTTTTTCTCCTTTTCTTCTCCTTATCAAAACTGATCCTCTAAACATAAGATTCTAATGTATTAAGAATTAGAATCAAGAGCAAACTTTTACTGAAATTAGCATGGAATTTGACACAAATTTTAAGCCAGAAATCTATAGGAATATATAATATTGGTTGATATAAACCTTAATATATAACACAAGGTAGCTTATTAATCACAATAAAATTTTCCTTAGAAATACTGATTTTCACATATGCAGAAGTCACATTTTTTGGCTATTTTATGTAATGCAAAAAACTAACATCTAAAAGTTTTCCTTTTTTCTGATTGATTCTCTTTCATCTAAAAGTCAGAAATTGCCTAGTGTAAATCAGCTGACTGGATTAATGACAGAATGTGTGCTTCTTTTTTTTTTTTTAATAAGACATTAGCTTGATTTCAATATTATTAGGGACCTTTCAGCTCTAAATACAACACCAAAAAAATAATGATATATATTTCTTTATCATGGGGGAGATTAAAGCAAGAAAGTTCGCATGCGGCCACCCTACAAAGTAAAAATCAAAATAAAAAGTATTTGTATATTAAAATTATTACACTTTGTATAATATACCAACATATTAGAAAATCTGTTTTATATTAGCCATGTAACATATAATAGAAAACAAATTATCCAATTGTGAGCAATTAGCACTTTCATTTGGATACAGCTTGAAAAAAGCATAATCTTCTTTTCTTATAATGAGAGCTAAATCTTAGACATTATCATGAGTGCCACCAATCTGGCAACTTTCATGAGAAAGTCAATGATTTGAGTGTCAATTCTCTAAAAATATAGCTGAAACAAAATAACACATTAGCCACTCATGGATTAATGTAAATCATGATACGGAGCTCAATCCCAGGACTCTGGGATCATGACCTGAGCAGGAAGGCAGATGCTTAACGACTAAGCCACCCAGGTGCCCCAGCTTCGTCTTAATTTAAATGCATCTTTTAAGGGATCTGTAAATCTTATATTTTATAATGTAATTTGTATTTCTCATTTCTGTAATCCCCTTAAAATTGTATTAGCAATAAGTATTGCAGAGAATATGGTTTGTATGTATGAATGAAATATGACTTACTATACTACTGGAAAGCTAAAATCAACATTTTTGGAATCATTAAAATCTACTGAATTTTAAATATGATTTAAATTTCCTCAATCAAATGAATTCAAGCTGCATTTAGAAGGCAACAGGGAGACAAAAGACATACTTGTTCTGATCTGATATGTTCACTGGGAAGCATGATTGTAAGGGTCACCTTTTGCTGGAGCTGGCTAAAGCAGGTGAGGTATACTTCTGCTGCCAACAATGAGAGTGTCTTCATCGTGACATCTTTCTTTTGGTAGCAATTACTGACTATAGTAGCAGCTCTCTTGATAACCTGGTTCTGCAGTGCCATGTTTGTTTCATATTTTGAGTCAACTCTGAAAGGTCAAAGTAACACTTATTTTCAACCTTCTAGATTATTCTGAAAGTCACTTAATTTATAGAATGCAAATGTTTTGTACTCTGATTAATTAAAACAAATCAACAAAAATGAGCACCCAGAATAATTACAGGTAATAAGTATCAATAAAATAGGAATCTAATATTGATTTTCTGATTTGCTTGAGTATGAAGGTATTAATAATCTACTCAGGATTAAGATGTGGGGTACTAGGATCCCATGGAATGTGGTGATACACTTTTAGGTGTGCTGCTGGAACCTATTACTGAATAACAAATAAGGCTGCCAAGAACCTTCTAGCTTTCCATCATCAAGAGATAATATTATCTTGTTGGTCTCTGCTTCAGGACGAGAAGCATTGCAAACAAGAAGCATTATGAGTTCCTAGTATTACCTTTCCTCAGATCAAGATAATATACAATATACGGGGAACCAGTCAAACATCAATAAGAAAAAAGCAATGCAGACGCCTAGGCTTTTGGAGCAAATCCACGTACACTTTAAGAAATAATTCTCATGGAAATAGATCTTCATTTGCTACTGAGATCTAACAGAGGTTTAATATTTGAAGTTGGGACATCAAAAGACAATTATTACTAAAACACTGTCATAAATTGGGTGTTGTCTGATCTACCTAGTCTAATTTCTGTCAGACTGCAGCACACATCTAGTGGAAGTTGGAAAAATTAGATCCTTCAAGCAGGTTCTAAAGGCACAAAGAATTGCTTGAGCTGGTGACTCATTTCCTAGTGCTCCTTCTTTTCACAGAACTGTCACTTTTGCCTCTACTCACATTAATGGCCTGTGGGTTATTCTCAACATCCAGATCATTGAATAACAAAATATTGAACTTCATTCAAAGGTAATTCTGCATGACATGTTGACACCAGGCAGTAGATTGTAGCTCAGTGCAGGGTGGTCAAGGCCCTGAGAACAATGTTCTATGCCTGATATGACATCTGTATAATAATCATGGATAGTAAATTTCATTGGACCATATCAATCATGGTATATATGACAATATGTTTTCATTGTAATAAATGTTTATACTGGGGGTGGATTTGCTACTGTCGTCCACCATACTTTTGACATTAGCACCACCGTGAAATACCAGAATATCTTCTTAATTACCATTGCATACCATACAATTTTCTTTCTTTTTTTTAGAGGGGGAGGGGCAGAGGGAGTAGGAGAGAAAATCTTAAGCAGGCTCCACATCCAGCACAGAGTCTGATGCGGGGCTTGATCTCACAATCTTGAGATCATGACCTGAGCCAAATTCAAGGGTCAGACACTTAACCAACTGAGCCACCCAGGTGCCACCATACAATTCTGTTTCTGAACAAAAAACTCATTTTACAGAAAAAGACATCAGACAATGGGATGATTTCATGGGAAGGTTAACTGATTTTGTCATGTTTCTCATGGAGAAGTAACAACAGGTCTCAGAGTGAATGGAATGGACTCTAGAAGACTCGGGCAGCCAGCTGGGAGATAAACCTTGCAACTTTAAGCTGCTGTACCATAAAATTTGCTATATCCTTTGATGTAGTAAACATTTCTTTGTGCTGTTTCTCCCATTGTTAGAACATATGGGTCCAGAAACTACAGAGTAATAGGTAGAAGTGGGAGTGTTACCAGTTACTAGTGTAACTACAAACTTCTAAAATTTTTACTTCCATCCTCTATACCTTGAGCCTCTCTTGTTTAGAATCTTAATTTCTAAAGGAAAAAGATTCTACTGGGGGCTCAACAACATTTCCAATAAATTGAACATTTCAAACTGCCACCTAGCCATTTTGGACTTCCTATGACCCAGGAAAAACAAGAAAGAAAAAAAAGGAATTATTGTGTGAACTAGATCACAATTTTAAAGGGGAAAAGAGCCGGTGCAAAACAACGTGGGCAAGAAGGTATATGTGTACATTGACAACTGCAAACACTTTTAGGACTGTGGTCTCAGTGATAATTCTGAAACAACACAATATGGGAAGAACATGAAGGCTCAGATATTTCAGGAAAAAGATTGGTGTTGTACCATGGTAAAGAACCTTGTCCAGAGGAGAAGCTGTCTTTGAGAAAAGGAAATATGAAATGTATAATGAGGGATGAAAATATAGTTTTCTAAATCTTTATATACTTAATAAGATAGCTTAAAATGTGCAAGGCCATAATCAATAGAACTAAAAGGATAAATAAACTAATTATAAAGCATAGTAAATGACTTTAACACACCTCTCTCTCAAAAGGCAAAAGAACAAGTATACAAATAAATTTCTAGTTAATATAAATAACAAAATAAACAAGTTTGACATAATTGACATATATAAAATGCGGCATTCAATAACTGCAGAATACATTTTCAAGAATGCTTGCAACATTTATAAAGTTCTAGTTCATACATAAAGCCACTTAAACAACTTAAAAATGATCAAAATTATTAAGAGTATATTCTCTGATCATAGTAACATTATGTTAAATAATAAAATAAAACTAGAAAAATGCTAACAATTTGAAAATGAAGTAACACACATCTAAATAACCCAAGGTCAAATATAAGGTCATACTAGAAACAAGAGCATATTTTGACCGAGAGATAATAAAGACATGACATATCAAGTATTGTGAAATGCAGTTAAGCAATGTTTAGAAGAAAATGTAAACCAGCTAAAATTCAATGATTTAAGCTGCATTTTTATGAGCAAAAAAAAATACAAATCAAACCTAAGGATATTAAAAATGTATATGATAAAGATAACAATAATTCAATGATATGGAGAACAAAGGTGAACTAAAGAAAGCAAAAATAAATGTTGGTGTTTTGAAAGATTAATAAAATTCATGAACTACTAGCTAGAACTTAGGTAGAAAAGAGAGAGAGAGAGAAAACACAAGTTACTAACATTAGAAATAGAGAAGAATAAATCAACAGAGACCACAGAGGTATCAAAAATGTTAATATTACTCTAAAATGTAATTAAATCAATAAATTTGATATGTTGGGTAAAATAAACCAAAGCCTAAAAATAGCACCATTTAACACAGGTGATCAAAAAAATAAGAAAAGATGGGGCGCCTGGGTGGCTCAGTCGTTAAGCGTCTGCCTTCGGCTCAGGTCATGATCCCAGGGTCCTGGGATCGAGCCCCGCATCAGGCTCCCTGCTCAGCGGGAAGCATGCTTCTCCCTCTCCCACTCCCCCTGCTTGTGTTCCCTCTCTCGCTGTGTCTCTCTGTCAAATAAATAAAATCTTAAAAAAGAAAAAAAAAAGAAAAGAAACTAATTTATAATCTTAGATGTCAGGATAGCAGTTATTCTTGCAGAAAATAGTACCTAGCTGGGACTCCCCAGGGAACGGCTCAAAATGTGGATATGTTATGTTTCTTGGTATTTTGGGTCCCTAAACCCAGTTCCAACGTGTGTGGGGTGGGGGGAGGAGCAGGCCACATAACACCAAACAATTCTTGGATGTCACCAGGGTGTTTAGGAATTCAACTCAATTCTGGCACCATCTACAGAAGGACACCATCATATTGCACAGGTTAAGAGCTCAGTCCTACAAGACTGCGCACCACCCAACTTCAGATGCCAGTCTCAAGCTCAGGCTGTTACCTGTGCTTCTGTTCCTACAACCTCCTCCCAGAGTAGACTAATTTGCTGGAGTAGCTCACAGAACTGAAAGAAATGTTTTACTTACTGGATTTTCAGTTTGGTATGAAAGGACCAGTCAGGAACAGCCAGATGGAAGAGATGCATAGGGCAAAGTGTGGGGAAAGAGTGGTGGGGTTTCTGTGCCCTCTTCAGGGCACCATTCTCCCAGCACCTCCTCGTGTTCACTAACCAGGAAGCTCTCCACACCCAGTTTTTGTGGGTTTTTATGGAGGCTTCATTATATAGGCATGACTGATTAAATAATTGAGCACTGATGATTGATTCAACCTTCAGCCCCTTTCCCTCCCCAGAAGACAGGGGTGAGACTAAAAATTCCTAACTTCTTGGGGCGTCTGGGTGGCTCAGTCGGTTAAGCGTCTGCCTTCAGCTCAGGTCATGATCCCAGGGTCCTGGGATCAAGCCCCACATCTGGCTTCCTGCTCGGCGGGGAGGCTGCTTCTCCCTTTCCCCCAGCTGCTCCGCCTGCTTGTACTCTGTCTCTCTCTCTCTCTTTCTCTCTGTCAAATAAATAAATAAAACCTTTAACAAAAATAAAAATTAAAAAAAAAGTTCCAGCCTTCTAATCACATGGTGGGCTTCTCCAGTGTGGTTGGTTCTTTAGGTGAGGGCATTCCAAAAGTCACCTTATTACCATAACAAAAACACCAATACCACTCTCCTCACAGGAAATTCCAAGTTTTAGGAACTTTGTGCCAGAAAAGGGGACAGAGACCAAATAATGCCATTAGTTTCAGAAGTTTCTTTGCAAATTTAGAAGTTTCTTCATATTCACTGTTCCTTTTCTTGATCGTGTCAAATCTACTGATGAACCTATTGAAAGCATTCTTCATTTTTGTCACTGTGTTTTTTATTCTGAATGGTTCTTTTCTAGTCTTTCTTAAACTTCCCATCTCTCTCTTTGTTACTTATCTACTCTTGCATATTGTCTACTATTTCCATCAGAGCGCTTTAGCATATCAATCAATCGTTTAAACCTCTCTGATAGTTCTAACATCCGTGTCATATCTGAGTGTGTTTCTCATGATTGCTTTGTCTCCTCAAACTGTTTTTTTCACACACATATATATATACTATATATAGTACTAGGAACTAAGCGTGAGGATTTATGTTAATCTGGATAGGAGTTCAACTGTGCTTAATATTTTTGTCTCTACTTTGACTTTGTGCTTCTCTTAATTACTCTTCTTCAGGGGAAGTCTGCCTTGCAACTCAGGTATAATTCTTGTTATTATACTGGAGTCCTGTTGGTGTGGTGGTAAAATCAGGGGCAAGGGGAGTATTCTATAATCCTCTGATTAAATTTATAACTGATAATATATTACAATAAATAAGCCACAGCATATCATTGTTTTGTTGGGAAAAATGCATAAAAGTTAACTATTAAAATATGGCAGCTTGCAAATCTTATGCTTCTCTAGTCAAGATAAGCACTATTAAATTTTTGAAAAAGAAGAGCTCAGTGTACCTTGGAATAATTAAAGAAGACTTATCAGTCCTTGGAATAATAAGTCCTTACTCAGTGTACCTTGGAATAATTAAAGAAGACTTACCGAATCTGAAGGATGAATGGAAATAAAACAATCAGAGGCATTCTGTATGATCTAGAAAGGCAATGTATAAGGAATGTTGGTTGAACTGTCTTTAATGAGTTCAGCTTGGTTTAAAAGACTCATAAAAAAGAAAATGTAAATCCTCTTTAAAAATATGACATTTGGCCAGTTACTGAGAGGTTCAAACAGATGTTAGAGAAATTTTCCTCTTTCAGGAAGCACTAATCTTTGAAGATATTTGAGCAAGTGAGTGCCAACATGAAAGCTGTATGTAAGGCTAAATAAACACATGTTCGCCTCCAAAGATAATTTTCTTTGAGATTTCCAGAAAAGAATACTGACCCCAAGAAGATTTCAGAGTCCTTAATACAATAACAATTAATCTGAAAACTTTGTTAACACATGGAATCTCCCTTGGAAATTTTTAGATTGTTATTTCTCATGAAAGCCTGTTCTCCCTTCCATAAGCTTTATCTTTTAATATTTTGTTTAAAAATACTTACCAGCTGTTCCACATTTTCTTTCACAGACCTCTACTTCGATACCCAAATGCCTACAAGATCTTGTGCGGACTCCCGATTTTATTCTCGTCATTAATTTTATCACTCAGGCCTCTTAAAACTTTCCCATTCTCCCACACAAGAACTGCCATGGTGTTATTCCTCTCTCCATTGTATTGTTCTTGTTTTCTACAGCTAACTCAGATTTCCTTCTCTACATTCATTAGGGGCTACCCCCATCAGATCTTTCTGTAATTATTGGGCATCTTAGTGGACATTTATATTTCAACTTCAAGACTGTATCCTATTGTTTATTTAGCTTATTTCCAGAACCTCACTGTGATTATGACATCTTTACAATGGTAATTTCACAAATTTTTTTTAATAAGCTTTATATTCTCTCTGGTAGATGGAAAATACAGTTGGCTGGAGGTTTTCAATCTGAAAAAATATGTGTGACTTCTAATTGGAGAAATATGTTATGTCAATTATCTATTATTATAATAATTATTATTATTATTACTGTATCATCAACCTAAGAGCACATAATGGAGTAAAAAGTCTTTGGTGATACACTGTTTAGTACTTTATTTTTGGCTATTAAGAGAACATAAAAATATACAACATAAAATTGGTATTTGAACAGATAAATTTGTTTGTGAAATGGTAGGCTTTAATTAAAGCTGCGTAATAAGTAATGTTACAGCCATAGTACAAAAAATTTGTCTTCCAAGATTACATTATTAACATGTTTTATAAACCTTACGTGGTTTATACAATGCTAATTAAAGTGTAATGAAGTAATGTTATCAAAACATGACCAATGTTTCCAACTCAAAAACAACTTACAGAAGATCCATTTCATAAAATGATATAAGTAAATTACTTGTCTGTAGTACTCACATAGTGTATGCACATTAGAATTTAATGAGAAACATTTACATGGGATTTAAATGTTGCATTTATTAAAATCATATTTAAACTCTGAATCAATTTGGACTGTAGCTCATATCTATTTTTCCCTACAAATATCTTTAATAGAAGAATTGTGTTTTGATCTTCTAGGGAATCAGTTTACATTCACTTACATAAAACACTGCATTCTTTGGAAAGATACAGTTATTACTGATCTACTATGCTTGAGGGGAAGGAATCTGTATTAAGCTAGCAGACATGAGATTCAAGAACATTAAGCCAAAACGTCAAAAGTGAAAAAAAAAAAAAAGGCAAATGATCAATGGCTGAGGAATAGAAAATAAAGCATCTAATCCTTTCAAGTGTTACTAGCAGAGTTTGTTTCCTTTTTCTTTGTTTTTGTCCACCAAAATATTAGTTACAATTACCTAGTGCTTATTAAAAAACACCGTCCTAGATTCAGTAAATGTTGCCATTATTATTTCCTTCCAAGATATTCATAAGCTTTCCTAAAAAGCTTGTTCAATTGTATCCATCTTTTATAAAAGAAAAAAAAAATAAGCAGATGTTGGCTTTTTGTTTGATGAGTTTTAATATAGTTCACTCTTCTTAGACTCCTTTAAAGTATTTAATCTGGGAGAGATCAAAATTCCAAACAACATGTAAATTTAATTAAATTTTAAAAAATTACATCTCATTTAGGTTTTCTGTATAATTTGGAATGGAATCTTTCTGTCCTGTATGTGTACTAATTAGCTAAAGAAAAGAGGAATTAGAAACATCATTTCCTGAAGTGTGTCTCACAGATCAATCATCTTTAGAAAATTTTATGCTTCATCATCTTCTGTGAGTCACAGTCGCTTTAGAAAAAGAAAAGGCTTTAGAAAATGTTAACTTTTTAACTCTGAATTTTTCAAACTTTTTTCAACATGAAATCAATTTCCATGAAATAATTTGAACATCTTAAGCATCATTGCTCCCACGAAATACTACTTTGCAGCCATGTCAAAAAATGTAGAAATATCAGTGATAACATACTCTAACCTCTTTATCATATATGAGAGAAAAAATAATTGCCAAAAAGTAAAGGGCCTTGCTTGAGCTTAGAAGCAGAATCAGGAAAAAAGATTTTGCTTCTCGTTCGCACTCCAGTGTGGGGGTAGGAAAACAGGTATTATATACTGGCTTAAAATAATACTGAAAATCAGGTGCTTGGGTGGCTCAGACGGTTAAGCATCTGCCTTTGGCTCAGGTCATGTTCCTGAGGTCCTGGGATAGAGCCCCACATGCTTCCCCCTCTCCCTCTGCCTGCTGCTCCCCGTTTGTAAGCTCTCTCTAATAAAAAATAAAACAGTCTTTAAAAAAAATTAATACTGAAAATCATATCTATTTGCATTCATTTGATCAATTGCTATTTTGTAGATGTATGTTATTAATGAGTACTTACTCAGACATGATCTTTATACATTCTGTATTTGTCAAAAATGCTTTTAAACAACAAAAAGTAAAAAAAAAAAATATGTAATTTAATAAAATATTGAATAATGAAGATAACTTGATATAGGCTTTTAAAAATATTTGTTTAGCTTAGAATAAACATGATGGCATCCTCATATTAAGTATTTAATAGATGTTGACTAGGTCACTACATGGATTTTGACCTCATTCTACCTTAATACTTTATCATTTTGACTCAGTAATATATACCTCAATAACCCACAAATTCTTAAAATAAGGCTGATAGCTTCAAAGTCTGATTTTGTTTAGATTCTTGCTCTTACCTGGAGAGATAACTTTCTGACATTTAATTTTATGTTTTTTAATATAGGGTTAATGATATCTCCCTTACAGTTTGTAATGAAGCTTAAATGAAGTAATATATGTGAAACACTTGGTTTATGCCTCAGAAATGGTGTCTATTATCATAATAATGAAATTTCAGGACTAAAATACTTTTACTACCATCTAATTCAATCCTTTCATTTTACAGATGTAGAAACTATCTTAAAAAGCTGGGGGTGATTAAGATTACAAAGCAAATGCATAATTTGCTTTCCTGATTTGGGTTCTTTGTGATTTCTTAACTGTTGTACCATTTGTTTGCTCATAGTTCTTAATCCTCCTTTTAAATACCCTTTGAATTTTTAGAAACTCATAGAGATCAAGAAGACTTCATAAATAAGAGAAAAATCTCTAATTATAGAGTTGAGGGTACAAGATATATATATTTGGTTATCTCAGAACTCTCTAACACACCTTAAAATTAAAAACTGCCTAGACCATTCATAAATGCAGCTGTGCAAATACATAATTACTTTCTATTAACTGGAATAATCTAATTAACAGTTCTCCATTATCTTTACACCATAACACACCCCTAGTTACAACATCTTTCAAGGTAATGATTTGTGTGTGGGGGGTGGGGGGACAGTGGGATTTGGGGAGAGTGGAGGAAAGAGTACTTAAGCTATATCAGGTTCAGAGAATAAAAGCATGGGAGCTTTTGTCCACCTTCTTTCTTAGATATGGTTGTAGTTATTTTTTTGCTTGTTTGTTTTGTTTTTATATATAATTAGGGCAAAGGAAATATTATATGGTTAATATGCAAAATGCTAAAGAGAAAAAAAAAACAACTTCTTTAATTTACTTAAAGTTTCCTTAGGTGACACTTGTTAGTCTTTAAATAATTTTTATTTATTTTTATTTTTTTAAAGATTTTATTTATTTATTTGAGAAAGACAGAGAGAGACAGAGAAAGAGAAAAAGCATGAGCAGAGGGGAGGAGGAAGAGGGAGAGGGAGAGGAAGAAGCAGACTCCCCGCTGAGCAGGGAGGCCAATGTGGAGCTCCATCCCAGGACCCTGAGATCATGACCTGAGCCAAAGGCAGACGCTTAACTAACTGAGCCACCCCAGGTGTCCCTGTCTTTAAATAATTTTTAGAAATTAATTTTAATTTACCAGTAGACTTTTTACTTTACCACTTTGTATTATTTGTTTTCGTGGTTGCTCAAGAAACTACAGTATACATTCTTAACTTTTCACAATCTACTCATAATTATTTTTGTACTACTTCACCTAAAATTCAGAAAACCTACAATTGTGTAATTTTGTTACCTCTCTACCTTTATGCTACAATTGCTATTATGAATTTTATCATTATAAATCTACAAGATGTTAGACTTTTTCTTTTAAATGGCCACATGTATTTAAGCTCTTCAATCTTTCCGTAAAATCTTAATTTTCATATGCTCTCATTCAGCATGATAACATATTTTGTAGGTGTACTGGCAACAGACTTTCTTAATTTTTTTATTTAGTTTTCAGTTTTTTGATTAGCTGCAAAAGTCTTTATTTCTCTTATATTTTTTAGGGATGTTTTTACTGGGTATTTTTTCCTTTGTAGCAGTTTACTTGAAATGTTCTTAAACAAGGTTTATTTTGTAATTTTCCTGCTTGAAGTTCACTGAACTTTTAAATCTTAAAATTATGTCTTATGTCTCATCTGAGGAATTTCAACTATTATTTTTTAAGTGTATCCTTTTTTATTTTGACCCCCTTTTTTTATTTGTAAATTTAGTAAAGTTGAAAAAATTGATTAAAATTACAAAATCTATATTGTGTCCCTTTACTAAGTGTACAATGAATATGAAATGATTGTTATGAAAGTGGCCTTCATTGGCAACTATATTGAAACAGTATTTTAATTGGTTGAATATCGTTTCAAAACCATATATATAGATGACATGCATGGCGACATTTTAAAAACAATGATTTTTTTTTCTCCTTTTTGTCTAAATTTATATTTTTCTTCATCTAATGCCAATGGTATGAGTAACCAATTATTGCATAGACAATTCAACTACATGTGGAAATGGTTCACATATAAGAATTTTCTAGGGACTCCTGGGTGGGGTGGCTCAGTCGGTTACGTGTCTGCCTTCAGCTCAGGTCATGATCCCAGGATCCTGGGATCAATCCCCACATCGGGCTCCTTGCTCAGCGCGGAGCTGCTTCTCCCTCTGCCTGCCGCTTCCATTGCTTGTGCTCTCTCTCTGTTTCTCTCTCTGACAAATAAATAAATAAAATCTAAAAAAAAAAAGAAAGAATTTTCTAAAATTTAATTTTAGTCTTTTCTTCCTTCAAATGTGTTCCTTATAATGTAGTTTTAATCAAAGTATACAAATGACTTTGTATCCTATTATAAAGAAATTGTTTCTGGGCTAATGGTTATAGTAAAACTTCAGCAAAATATCAGAACAAAATGGAATTTAAGAAAAATTAAAAATCCATCCAAATTGATTTCTCTGCCTCTTTTTACTATCCCAAATACTTCCAGTGACAATTGGTCATCCAAACTTGTAATTCTGAAAGTCACTCTTAAATTTTCCATTTTCTTTGCTCTCCATAGTAAGTCCTATGATTCTCTTCACAAATGTAGTTCATATTCAAATGGGAACTATATTAAATAATTATTGTGATAGATTATCTTAGGTACTATAATTGAAACATATATATATATATATATATATATATATATATATATATACACATATACACACACCCATATAAAAATATAGCACCAAACAATGCTTGGCATAAAGATACAATGATAAACAAAGGTGAAAACGATCAATTATAAATGGAATTATGATCAAGGATGGCAGAACAAAGAGATTAATAGACACACCTTAGATATAGAAGTTCATTCCAGGGATCCCTGGGTGGCTCAGTCAATTGGGTGTCCAACTCTTGATTTTGGCTCAGGTAAATGATCTCAGGATCATGGGATGGAACCTCAAGTCGCTGAGCACGGAGTCTGCTAGTCCCTCTCCTTCTGCTTCTCCCCGCACTCATGCTCTCTCTCTCTCAAGTAAATAAATAAAATCTTAAAAAAAAAAAAAGTTCATTCCAGTTTGAGGGGACACCAGCACATACAAAAGCCTGGAGTCATGGAATGGGATATTTCATTTAATTAAGTCTATATAATTTGTTATGACAAGCAGAAGGGTTAATAATAGGCTCTGTGTTTAAAATTATGGGAAGGAGAAAGTCATATTGTCCTATAAAATTATGTGAGATGAAAAGTTACTAAAATGTTAAAACACTTTGGTGATATGCTTCTGTAAGATTTTTTAAGTGTTTTGATTCAGAGAGTATAGGGCAGGTTAGAAGGGGTTTCTAATAATCTCAACAAGACAATATAGAAGAGATTATTGCTTTAGTCCTAGAGTGAAAAGATGGATTTAAGCAGTAACAGTGCTGATTCAAAGAAAGCAACAAGTGTGAGAACTATAAGGAGAATACTGGAAGAATATATCAAAAATTAAATGCTACATAAAAGATAGATGCACTCCATGTTTAATGTTAGACATATTTTCATGGTATTAGGAATAAAAAATTTAAAATATAGGATAACAAGATGGTAGTGAGGAAAACATGAATATATATTTTTATGAGATCGAATTGAGGGCCTGTGCTGGTCAGTATAGTGTAGGTGTAAAGTACAGGGTTTGTAATAAAACAACTATCAGATTAATTAACAAAAGCAGCAAGCCTTTCACTGTGTCACTTTTGGCAAATTACTAAATTTCTCTGAGCTAAATTTCCAATGTAAAATGGGACAATGATGTTATCTACTGATTCATTGATTGTGAGGATTAAATGATACATTATAAGAAAGGTGGTGTTTAGAATAGCACCAGGTCTATGGGAAACATTGATTAATGTTCAATAATATTATTATCTGCCAAAGACAAATTCCAACAGCTACCTCAATGTGTGGTAGGGTAAATGCACAGTATTATGTTTTGAAGCTGTCCTAGTCCCCAACATGTAACATTTTATACAAATAGTATCTGTAATCACTATACATGGGAAAATATCTAGATGGAGATGTAGTTGTCTAAATATGTCTGTAAAAGATCCATATTAGAAATATATTTTTGACATTCTATAGGTAGTTGTTTTAGAGAAACATATGCCTAGATTAAATCTCTCAGTGAGTAAGAAAACATGTTGATCAAAGGCAGAATCCTGAGTAAATACCAAAGTTTTAAGGGAAACAGAGCAAAGGTATCCGGTGGAAAAAAAAACTGGGTATTAGAAAGTTAGCATAGTGTACACCTGGATAAAAAGAAAATATTAAATACAGTACAATGTTTTTAAAAGGAACATAAGAAAGAATATCAGAGAAAAGTACCTGGCTTTCAGATGATTAGTTTTTTTTCTCTTCCTCTTTACTTTAAATCATATAATCCTAACAGTGGTATAGTAAATTTGAAATATAGAACTTTATTTTTTTTAGAGTTACGATCAGTAAGAAATGTCAAGTTGGAAAAGTAACACTTTTATAACCTTTGATTTTGTAACACCTTAAAAATAGTTCAGTGTCTGTTTACTTTTAGAAAAAGAAGAGGAGGTGTAACTAAAATTTTACTTCATTTAATCCTTGGTTCCAAATAGTCATTTGATTGCCAAGAAAAGGAGCTCATTTTTCTTCCTTGGGACTTTGTGCTTCTCCTTTTTTTCTGGGAACATTTTAACAGTAGAAACTTTTTTGCAAATAAGAACTTTTGGTCATATTTTTCCTGAGTGTAATAAAGCAAACATTAAGGGAGAAAACTTTGAAATGAGTAAGATTAGAAAATAATTTCCAAAAATTTCTAGAAGTTATCTTTGGACTATAGAAAGCCCTTTGTGGGAAGTATGACAGTTTACATAAGCCACAATGTTGTTGTTGTTGTTGTTTTTATTTGATATGAAAGGATTGCCTTATACAGTTGTAGTTGAAAAACAAAAGGCAAATCATTCCTTTGAATACCCAAATAAGATAGGTAATAGGAGTAGACAAGAATGAGTCACAGAATTTCACTCCATTTTATAGAAATGGGGGCCATTAGACAAAGATTATAGAAATTAAATTTAAATTTTGGGAAAATACTTGGGGCGTAGGTTAGAGTAAAATATGTGTGCCCAAGATTGAGGTCCATGCCATATCTCAGGGTACACAACAATAATAAAATCATTTACTTCCTATTCCGGTGCATGTACACAAATACTTTACTGATAATCTTAAAGATTATCTTCTAATGCACTATATTTACTATATTTGACTTCATTGTTCAATATATCTTTCATTTATGAGAGTTTGTATATAATGTTATGTCTCTTTAAGCTTAACAAAGTGATAATAATTGTTAATAAATGGATTATTTGGATAATTGTTTTTATTTTTTCTTTGCTTTAAAGTTTGAAGCTATGCACATTTATAACGAGGAAGATCCTGCTGATGGCTTTTTTGAAGGATGTCGCACTGCAATAGAAATTAGGTCCCAATATCATACACTATTGAAAAAATTTTGGCTGACTATATACCTGGATTGATTGCCATGAGAAATGTTAGAAATTAAGTCATCACACTCATGGTGGTTTGTATTTTCAAAATTCTTCACAGTTTCCTGAATGGAGCTTTATATTCTCAAAATATGACCATCACTAAAATTAATTTTGCGGAACAACAAATGTTATGTAAAGCCTAACCGTCATACCATTTAAAAAGCAAACATGAAAGTGATGTCAATGTACAAAGCACAGATGGTGACTGAGTGCCAAAATTTGAACTGATCTTTTTCAGTTGATCATGCATAATTTAATGTGTCAGTCAATTGAGGCCCTCAATAGAAAAAAAAAGAAAAGGAAAGGAAAAAAAAACAACTTGTGGGAGGTGATTGGAAATGAACTTCTTTGAGCCAATAGTAACAATAAGTAGACTACAACATAGCAGTTCAAAAATACTATGGAATGACTTTTCTGTCTATAGTTTTAGATTTTGAAATTCTGGATATTTTTCCATCCAAAGTGCCACAGAATTCAAAGAATGTTAGGTGATTTTTATTCCTTTTGATGGAAGGTGTTTTTTGAGATTAAAGTATTTTTGTAATTGTCAAATACACAGATAAAAAATTTTAAAAGTTAAAAAAACATAACTGAGGTTTTTTAAAAGGATATAAACCTTTATTGATGAAAATATTGATGGATGTGTATGAAGTGAAAATTTAGGAAATTTGTAGACATAGACACGCATTCCTTTAAGAATAACCAGTATTTTTTTTGTTTCAAGTAATGCAATTCAAACAATTTTCAAATTAAGTAAGTGAGATATGGACATTATAGTAAACATAGTAGTCCTTTAAAATTCTAATTTGCAAAGGTGCTTTAGATTTTTAAAAATTAAATTCACCTACTCTACTTACTGCTTTGCCAAACTGGCAGATATCTGCTGATGTAGCTTTACTCTTCTATCTAGGTTAATCCTACCATAAAGATAGTGTAATAAACTAGTGATATGTAGGTTCACATTTGTATAATTGTTTTTGAAAATTTTGAAACAAGAAAGAACAAGAGACTGCAATTGGAGCAACTGTACTTAGTAAGCCAATAAAGGAGTTATTCCATAAATACTTAAAAATATTAAATTAAAATTTAAAAACTATAGAAAATGCTTTATTAGCTCTATTAGATGAAGCAATTAGCTAAAAGCAGCACAAAGTTGCAGTGTAAGAAGTGTGCATTATAGATGGAAAAGTCCACAAAGAAGAGACTATTGAAAGCAGAGAACATTTAAATTCTCCCCGACCCCATCCTGAGCAAATCTGGAGGTGTGTGTAGCCCGTGGCCTAGAATGGGATAGCTCTTGTCATTGATCATTAGTAACTGTGGGAAATAATGAAATTTGGGGATTTGTAGCAGAACATGATTTGAACAATATGAAATTCAGATGCAAATATATATCACATGATATATTAAGGTTTTACTGTTACTTCAACAAAAACATAAAATAAAAATATGGCGTTTCATATTTACTGTAAATAATTACATTAAAAGATTCAGAGATGATAAACCAGAGATTCAAACCTGGAGACAGAGTATGAGGCTTCCACAATATTATATATTTTTTTCACTTTTCTGTAACTTCAGAACTGCCTTTGAAAAATAGAAAAAATGCCAGCTAAGTGGTAAGAAAGGCTGAGGGAAGCAAAGAAGCAGCCACCCTTCCTCTTCTTTCCTTCTTTCATTTTTTCCCGTTTTGTCATGAAGCCACAAGAAGGAAAGACAAAGTAGAAGGCTCAGGGTGGGTGGTGCTTTGGAAATTTTGATGGCAAACATATAAAGTACATGTTCTTATGAGTTTTCAGAAATATTAATCCTTTATTTTAGCCATCTAAGGGTAGTTTATTTATTAAAATAAACTGACGATATCCAGAGTCTTTCAGTGTGCATTTGAAACCATAAACAATAAATATCAACATTAAAAAAAATTCTTAATGTCTTTGGAATGGTATAGTACATATATTCTTGTGCAGAATCAAATATACACTATGATAAAAAGTAACTTAATGGTGATATATGTTTAGTTATATATTGATATATACATATATATCAATAAATACACCCTCTTAAAGATTAAAACTAGGATATCAAAAGTAGTGAAAAAAACTTACAATTAGAAAATTGCTTATATTTGCTTTACTCATTGATTTACATATATTTCTGATATCATTTTTTTTTCTTTTTCACTCAGACAGCTATTACAATCTCAGGAAGATTCAGTTGTGAAGTTAAAGTAAAAATATTTATAATTAGTTTAATTTTTAGGTGCATAGTTGGATATGACATTGTAGCACCTACAATATATCTGTGCAGACCCCTGGCTATCGGATGTTAAAAATTATTATAAGAAAGCTCTGCATTCTCAACAGTTTTTTCTGCTCCCTAATATTAAGGATAATCAAAATTTGAATATAATAATTTCTGTTGAATAAAAAGTACCATATGTTACTAATTGGGAATATTTTCTCTATGACCTTGATTCTCTTTGGTGAGTGTACAATCTACATATCCTTTTTATATTACAAGGTATTTATCTCATACTTGCCATGATTATATATATATTTTCTCAAACTAAGAATGCCTCATTAAAAGGAGCTTGCTATTACAGCATCAGAGCCATAGAAAAATCTGGCTTTTCTCTGATGTGCAGCCACCTAATATTTTTACCACAGTTTCCATGGCTACCTTTGTTTGTCCACTCTGTGAGCCACACCTATAAGGAAAAGCAAGTCCTAACCATAGGTCACATTGCATGTATGACATATTATCACAGGCTCCCTAAAGGCTCCAAAAATCTACTGTACAAACTGCCAACTTTGCATGCCTCTGTGCATCATTTTAAAAAAGAAAATTAGTATTATTAGTAGTAGGCTACAAGCACATTACACACCTACTATTGTGCAGAGCATCTGCATGTTTAATCTACCTTTTAAGAAGTTACTAAAATTATTGCCATTTTTCAGATGGGGAAATTGAGGCTAAGAAGTTAAATACTTGGTCAGATGACACACCACTAGCAAGGAGTTGACATGGAATTTGAACCAGGTTTCTAAATTCAGAAGCTTTTATCCATCTTAATATATTGTGCCATTACATCATTTCTTATTAAACTATATTGTTAGTCAGAAAATGTTAGAGTTTCAATTAAATGAGAAAAACCTAATAGAAAACAGAGTTTCTACTTTAGTAAGTAAAAAAAAAAAAAAAAAAACTATTAGAAATGATAAAGCATGAGGACAGCTGAGAATTTTTTTAGCTGAGGAGAATTTTGAGATAATCAGATCCAATTTCTTTAAGAAAAGATACTTATAATGAGAGATTATGAGTCTCTCATAATCACACAATAGCAAATATATTAGAACTGATACATAAATTAGAACTGATATTAAACTGACGTGTATCAGCTGTGGAACAAACAGGAACTATATTCTCTGTTCTTAGATTTATAATCACTCAATATTTTACTTTATTGGAGCAGTGGTAACTCTTGTGCGAATGCTCTAAGTATTGCCTTGCATTTGGCTTCTAATACACATCATGAGGAAATTTAATAAAAGTGAAAGGGTAGAAAACTGTAAGAATCAAGAGTGAAAAAAATGTATGCAGAGGAAGGAGAACCAAAGGCCATATTCTTTTCCTACATAATTTTATGGCAAACTTGGCCTGTTTGTTGACAAAAGCAGCATACATAATAGAATATGGTCACACTGCCTGATGGTTTAGTAGATTTGTTTGTATTTACTTCTAAATGTGACTGGTTTTCCTGCTGGAAACTGAAAGTAGAGTAGATGCTCCTTTCCTAATGAAGCCCTTTCTGTATCCTTAATAAGTAGAGCAGTACATTATAAAATGGATTGTGCATATTTCACAAAATAGGAATTGGACACAACAAACAATCAAATGAAAAATAAAGCCCTGCAAATGTGAGAAAATAGTTTAGGACAGATCCTAATAAGTGTTACCAGCAGAAATGCATTATTTTTAAGATCTTGTAGAGGAAGGAATCCACAGACTCTGACTGAGCACCAATCAAAAAAGAATATAGAAGAGGACAAGATTAGCAAGTGCATGGATTTACATTAAACTTACACGTTCTCTGTTTTCCCTCAGGAGACTTGAAGAATGGTATCAGAAGAGGCAGTGTAAATACCCACTACATTCCTCATGCTTTCTCTTCCCCTTCAGTAACCCACATTGAGGCCTCAGAGTGGCATGGTAGAACAGTATGGAATCACTGATGTGCCACGTGGATTAAATAGCTCTTAAATGTTGCAGAGTTCATGGTTAGATACACATAAGCAGGAAACAGACTTCTGTGGTTTAATTGAGTAAGAGTAGGATTGTTTGTTACCACATCATAGCTTACCACATGCGAATACAGTGAACTTACCCAAACCTTTTAATTGACTAACGAAAGTAAATAAAAATCGATAAGAAGTTATCCTAGACATGGACAAACACTCTCTCTCAGAGGGGCTTGCTTCTATGGTTGAAAGTCGTGTGTTTGAAACTCAAACACTGAATAGGATTATAGCAACCCTACCTGGTATTAGACTTGTAGGCCAAAGCAGAAACTTACTGGAAACACTCTGCTCAAACAGAGAAACAAAAAAACAGAATTCTGAGTCCAACTCTTAATACCCAGAAGGAGCTGCTTTTAAGCTGATCCTGTATCTTCCAATGAAAATTATAATCATTGCCTAGTTTAAGGAGGAGACCCAGAGGATCTAGTTAATTACTTAAGGCAGGATTTTATGAAAACATTCCAAATAAAAAATATTCTGCAAGATGCCTCCAATAAGACATCCATGGGCAAATACATCTGGGAAATCCTGCATATTATCATAGAAATTCAGAAAGCGTGTTAGCACATTAAAGTCTCTTAGAAGTCCCAAGTTAAAGAAATCTGTGTAACTTTGCCGAATATGATTTCTTTTTTTTTTTTTTTAATGTATTTGTTCATTAAATTCTTTGTTCCTGTAACCCTAGTTAATATCATGATATTCTGGCATTTCCAGAACACCTTTTAAGAATAAAACTAATATAGAGAACTCACAGAATAATGCCGTTGTAACCATGTCTGGAGAAAAACATTGTGAAAAAGGAAATATGTTACATCAAAAAGAACAGAAACCAGAACAGCAGAGTCATTCCATAGCAGTTACACGTTGTGTGAGTCCCACCACACCGAAGAAGAAATAAAGCAATTAACCCAACCCTGATCGCAGTGGTCAATGTTTGGTTCCATCATGACCTGAATACCAACATTCTACCTTCAGATACACCAAATAATATGATATCTCTGGACGATGGGTCACTTTTAGACTTTAAATTATTTATTTTGTCTGTAATGAATATCTCATGTTGATTTCTTTGTCTTTTATTAAAACTTCCATTTGGGGACACCTGGGTGGCTCAGTCGGTTAAGTGTCTGCCTTCAGCTCAGGTAATGATCTCAGGGTCCTACATGGGGCTCCTTGTTCAGCCGGGAGCCTGCTTCTCCCTCTGCTTGCCGCCTCCCCCCAACTTGTGCTATCTCTCTCTCTCCCTAACAAATAAATAAATAAAATCTTTAAAAATAAATAAATAAATCAAACATCCATTTGAAATATCGAGGTCAACTTACTTTCAACTAGGAAATTGGAATGAACCATTCTGATGACGTATACTTCTTCGGGGTCTTGAGACAATAGCAAGGTACATTTCCTGAATGATAATTTTTTTTTTTTTTTTTTAAAGATTTTATTTATTTATTTGAGAGAGAGAGAATGAGAGAGACAGCACATGAGAGGGGGGAGGGTCAGAGGGAGAAGCAGACTCCCCGCCGAGCAGGGAGCCCGATGCGGGACTCGATCCCGGGACTCCAGGATCATGACCTGAGCCGAAGGCAGTCGCTTAACCAACTGAGCCACCCAGGTGCCCCTGAATGATAATTTTGATGCTTAGTGATATAGGTAGTCCTTAAGAAAAGATTAAATTATGACAAGAAAGGGAGAAAAACAATGCAGTAGAGAATTAACACCAAGTACCACTAGTTTAGTTACTGATTTTGTTTCCAAAATGTTGCTTTAAGAGGACAACATGAATCTAACCTTCAAGTGCTGCTAGATCTTTTCATTTTTTTCTTTTTTGTTTTTTGAGCTAATTATAGACAATGAGATGCTTTCTCGAAAAAGAGTGGCATACAGCTCTAACAGTATATTTGGGAAGGCTCACAGGAAAATGATGACATGGTCTTTCTGCCAATAATAATAATAGCAATGGCTTCTTTTCTATTTTAATCACATAAATAAATAGTAATAAAGAGTCTGGAATAAAATGCCAAAATATAAATAATGATTGTCCTTGTGTGAAGGAAATTTTGAGTAATTTATTTTCTATATATTTGCACTTTTTATTATTCCTTTTTTTCAAGATAAGTATTTATTATTTTACCAGTCATACAAAGTAGAAAACATGTTTTTATAAAATTAAAGAAAAAAAAAAGACTTTACAATAGGACTACAAAAATACAGAGTGTTTTGACAACATTAGATACCAATAATGTCAGACCAGATGGATCTAGACAGTTAATGTCATCATGTTATTTATTGTTTGGGAATAAACACATGTTATTTATCATTTGGGAATAAGCAGTGAGAGATCCAGCTATGCCTGTGGAATCAGACCTTGACAATCTGCCCTCATTTACCTTCCCAAACATAAGTCTGTTTTTTCTCAAGTTACCACATAATCAATTTCAAACTTAGTCACCACTAATGACTGGGCCACCTGCTTTTCCTTGACTGGTTTATAATGTTTTCAGTCTTTATAAACTTCTTTTCCCTTAACAGCCTGTGCTCTTGCCAAACTCCTTAAGGCATTTCCTCAAGAATTGTGCAGTGATATGCAATAGTAAATGCACAATTTTAGGAATGCTTTAGGTTAACTGTCTGCCTTGAAGACATTCTAGGTCGTGTATTACCCACTATCAGGAAGACCCAATACTAGTCAACATAGGGAGCTGAACATTCTCAGTCAAAATTAATTATGGAAGTGTATTAGTTGAGCAAAATACCAATCAAATGATGTACACAGAGATGATCTAGAGAAGTTAATGAAAACAAATGAGCGCATCTTTGGCACACTAACAGATAGCATATTGTCCTGCGGCTTTCAGCTCATACTTTCTATTTAAAATCAAATTCTCAAACAATTCCTCAGTTGTGATACACTGTGAACCCAGTGCGATGGAGTCACACTCATTACAATTCAGCTTTATGGGGCTTGTCTGCAAGATTGGGTGAATGACAAGCAGCCAAACCACATACTGACTGATGATTTGAAGCAGGGTGATCACAAACAAGTCAGGCAGAGAAAACATCACAAAACCCCCTTATTTGGCAAGTTGAAGCACTGTGAAACATTGCTGATGGCTGAGCAATGACAGCAGGGAAAGAGGAAAAAAAAAACATGAAAGTATAGTAGCATGTAAGTTACTGAATAGGGAAAGCTCCATTTGTGCAAAAATGTCATGTAGTCCTTGGGGTGGAGGCAAAACCCTGCACAATGACAGGTCCTGCAAGCATGGTCATAGCTGGTGACTAACAATGAGTTTACAGATATTCTCCATGGACTGCATTGCAACTAAGAAGTTTATTTTCAACCAAACTCATAGAAAAACATTGACATGGAATCTTTTGAAAGATAGCCCTCCAAAAATGTTATTATCTTTCGCTGAGTCACATAGCTTGGTAATGAATTACAGAGTAATCACTTAAATTGTAAATTATAGTTTGCTTAGTATAATCACTAAATTGTAATTATGCACAATTAGTGAGATTTAGTGCTTTTAATTGTTGAAATATGCAAATGAAATCCATTCATTTTCCATCCAGGTGTACTGCTATGAGACATTTCATAACAGCTATCAAATTTACAGAGAGTAAAATGAAAGAAGGGAGAAAAAAAAGTTACTCCTCTCTTTTTCTTTCACTGAGATCCACACATAGATTCAGAGACATCTCTGTCCCTGAAAACATTTTTTAATAACTTCCCAGAATTGACCTTTGCTGAGATCTGTCTCCAAGAAGTTTCTCTCCCAGGGCTGCTGTAATGGCCAAGGAGACATCCTTGATCCATTGACACATTTAGAAAGCAGAATGGACAGGGCTTACTAAGTAATGGGAACTGGGGCAGAGGGAAAAACAAAATTTTAGAAAAACTCCAAGATTTGGTGCTTAAGCAAATGTTTAGATGGTGAATCCAAATATAGGTGCAGGATGACTGTAATATATCAATTATTGTGAAAAACCAGATTATACAAATTTAAGCACTTTATATAAGATGTCTCAAAGACTTCTATGTTAATGTGTGTTATGTATCTCTAAGGAATGGATATGAAATGCGACATCTTGATATGGCTAAAATTTATTTGCAGAACTTTTCATGAATTTTTTAAGAACTAAAATTTAAGTGAAATAGGCTTTAGTCAATTGTTTTCTGTTTTATAATTTGGAATTCTCACTTATCTGAATGTATGTGTCTCTGGTTTTCTAGACCACAGTTTATTTTAGGGGATGAGTGGGATGTTGCTCATCTTTATACTGCTGGAACAAAGCAATTATTCCTTATGGTGGGAACTCAATCGATGATTATAGAATTAATAAGCAAATGATGATGATTGTGTTACAGTAATTCTAAAACTATTGTATAATCTCTCACAAGAGATGTGATGCTAATTTTTAGCAATTTTTGTTGAGTTGGGTATAATTTGATAAATCATGGAAATACCAGCAGCATAGAGGTGGGTGGTAGAAAGCTCTAAACCATATTATTCCCATAAATCCTTGATTCTTGTGTTATCTTCTGTACATACCACTTAAAAAATAATTTGTCTATATTTACCATCTCTAAGTATGATTGATCATGTATTATCAAACCATATGTTCTCTGGATAGGGTTGCTAAATAAATTATAGAATGTTCAGTATAGTAGACACCCTTAGGTTGACCTCAAATGAGACACACTTTTGTGTAATCTCCTCACCTTGAATGTGGGCAGAACCTGTGACCTGTTTCTACCCAGTAGGATATGGTAAAGGTTATGGGATATTCTGTTAGATTATACAACAAAGGTAAAGAGATTTTTCCAATGTGATTGAGATCCCTAATCAGTTGACATTGAATTAATCAAAAGAGAGATTATGGTAGGTAGGCCTGATCAAATCATCCAAGCCATGTTTGTTTGTTTGTTTGTTTGTTTTAAATTTATTTATTTCAGGGGGAGGGAGCAGGGGGGCAGAGGGAGAGAGAATCTTAAGCAGACTCCCTGCTGAATGCGGAGCCTTGACACAGGGGGCTGGATCTCAGGACGCTAAGATCATGACCTGAACTGAAATTAAGAGTTGGATGCTAAACTGACTGAGCTACCCACGCGCCCCTCATCTGAGCCTTTTAAAAAAGGAATGAGTTCTTCTCTGAAGGCAATGAATCAAAGCAATAGAGACTTTATCTCCGTTTCTGATTTTGAAGAAGCAAGCTATCACAAATCATACAATCAAAAGAAATTTACGTATTTAGTAACCTCCAGGAATTCAGAAGTGGATCCTTCTCTAATTGAGCTTCTAGATGAGCATACAGCCCAGCCGACCCCTTGATTTCAAGCTATGTGACTCTGAGCAAAGAACTCAGCCATAGGTCAGAAGTACTCTGACATGTAACCAACATAAATTGTAGGATAATAAGTGGGTAATTTTTTAAGATGTTAAATGTGTAATAATTTATTATGCAGCATAGAAAATGTATACACTCATTTAAATTTAAGTTTCAGAAAAAATAAATATGATTTCTAATATAAGTATATCCCACATAATATTTGGGGAATACTTATATTTTTTTTAAATGTTTTATTTATTTATTCATGAGAGTCAGAGAGAGAGAGAGAGAGAGGCAGAGGCAGAGGGAGAAGCAGGCTCCCCGCCTAGCAGGGAGCTCGATGGGGGACTTGATCCCAGGACCCCGGGATCATGACCTGAGCCGAAGGCAGATGCTTAACCATCTGAGCCACCCAGGCGCCCTGGGGGATACTTATAGTAAAACAATTACTTGTTTCTCATCTGAAATTTGAATTTACTCAATCTATATATGTATGTACATATATAGTATACTCAACCTGTATTTATTATTTATTTATATTTATTGCTAAATCTGGCAATCCTACTCCTGGGAAATTCTCACTACCTTTACCTGTTCCCTAACCCCCTGGGTGAGTCACTAGCACTTTATGTATAAAAACTTAGTTTGAAAAGTATGCTAAGTCTCACAAAAATGCTGCTGGGAGAAAAACCGGGGCCACCAAATAAGGGATGTTTAAATTTGCATAGTGTAGAACACCCATTTTGCTTTATGATATCTATCATAGCCACACTCACACACAAAAATAATTCAGAGTATCTTGTCACCTTCAAACACACACACACACACACACACACACACACACGCACATGCACCAGCATACACTATCAGTAAAATATATTCTTGAAACCACATGCTTTTCAGTAACTTTGTTTTACTTAAAGAATGTTTTATTGAATTTTCTTTTTAATGAAAACCAGAACAATCAAAAAATTTCAAAGTTTATTTATGGTTACTTTCCAGATTTCTCTTTATATCACAAGAATTCAGGTGAAGTAGTTGTAAAGAAATCAATACCAGATTTTTGTATTCCAATCTTAACTTCTTTAAGCACGCTATCTGCTATTAAATTCTTTAGAAGTTGTGAGAATTTCCTTATAATGAGGCTATTGTGTTAGAATTTAGAGGGCTTTGAATAAAAAAGCATTTTAAAAGAAAAGAGCCTGGATTTTGATGTAAATGATTCTGGTTTTCATCTCTATTTGAACACTTATTAATTCTTTGCCCTTGGATAAGATATCTAACATTTCAAGGTCTCAAATTTTTCATCTGTGTAATAGGCAATGTGATATGTACCAGCAGAGTTGAATGAAGGGATACTCGTGATAGTTATAATTTAATGACAAGCATTTTAGATATCTATTTAATTGTCATATCAACTGCTTTTTACTAATGAAGAAATTGAGACTCCAGGATATTAATTTGTCGAAAATCATGCAATAAAATGTGCCTCAATCAGGGTTCAAATCCAGACTTGCTCTTCAATCTCATGTTCTACAGCTTCTTCTAAATAAAACTCACTTTGTATATATTCACTTGAGTTGTTTATGTCACCTGTCAGTAGAACTCTCACTGTTAGAAAAAGAAATGGGCCATAAGACATGTGTATGCTCTTGTACTTTCTGTCAAATACTTTCATCTGTACCATTTCTTTTTATTTTTCCCAAAATGCTATGAGGCAAGTAGGGAAGATGTCATTATCTTTATTTTCAGAAGAAGAAATGGAAACTTGGAAAGGTTGAGTAACTTTTGAGTTCAATGGGTACTTGAACCTATAGCTTCATATAAGTTCTTTTTATTCTGCTTTACTTCATCTCAATTACATATGCTGATAGCATCTCCATTGAGATTATAACGTCCCTTTCCTTGTGTGAGGTAACTGGATAGGAAGAAAGTACAAGACAAAGATTACACGTTCACAAATTCTGGCCCATAAAGTTTCACTGATGAATAGGAATTCACGGTTAGGTTGGAAAGGGCTAGTTTGGCTCTTCTGCATTCTTACCCCAAATAACACAGCAACTATCCTTTTTTCCTCTTCTTGTCTGCATTCAAGTGTTGAGAAGGGAAGAAATTTAGCTAATCTGTACTTCACCAGGGAATGAGCTCTGATCTTGGTTTGTTTTGTTCATTCCTTCTTCTTTGCAGCATGGCTGGGAGATCTTAGATATCTGGCTGTCACAGAGGAAGTGAAAAGGGAGCCAGGGAAGAACTTTTCATTCTGAGCATCAAGTCATCTTTTCCATGGGAGGGTTCGATAAATGCCAAGTGAGCAGCCCTTGGTTTTCTTCAGGTACGTGAGAATAGATCATTACACATATTCCCACTCATATGCATTCCCATCTAAATCCCACTCTTAATGTTTTAAAAAATTATGATAAAATTACTTTATCCTTATAGACAGATTTTGATTATTTTCAAGATCAGACTATAGTCCACATTGGTTTGGAGGATTAGATCACATCTTCTTTAATAAGGGTTTATTGAAAAGCTCTAATCTGTTTGGGTAGCTCACTCTTTGATGTGTAAATTGTTCCTCAGTTACTAAGACTGCAAAGAGGTTTGTTTTACCAAATATAACCTTTCCATTCATATACAGTAATGAATGCACATGGACTCTCATTTAAATGTCATTGTCACCTGGATGTTCACATGAGATAGGCAAAAGTAGTTCCCAATAAGTGAAACCACTTCAGTCAGTAGATAACTCATGCCTTGTTATTTTGGAAACTAAGGTTTTTGTTCTTTTTTTTTTTTTTAGATTTTTGTTTGTTTGTTTTTACATTTTGGAATTTTTCTGTTTGTATTTTATCCCTTAATTACATGCATTTGGAAAAAAAATGTGGTATGGATTAGAAATACATTACAAATTAATTTTAAGTGAAAAGCAATAAAACTTCAGCCCAAATCATCATTGTGATTAATTTAAACTTAGAAATTGCTTCATTTATATTCTGGTTAATTCTGTACACTAATTTAGCAGATGTGTCTTAATTTTGGACTCAAAGATAATTTTAAAAAGATTTTTAAAAATTGAACAGAACTGAATATAAATTTATAAATATATTTTTCATTTTAAAGCATTGCTTTCCAACATTCAACTTTTTAAAATGTCACTAATAATCATTAGTTTCTTGAAGTGTAGGTTTCTTGAGAGATGACCTAATTTGGACAATGTGAAATTCTTTAGCTTTTAGTTCACATGAGTTTCAATGACTTTTTTATTTTTATAATTCATCTGAATTAGGGTTAAATTATATCTCCTTTAGTTCTTAAGATTTCATTCAAACTTTAAATATAACTAAATTACCTCCTGGCAAAGGGTTATGATAATACATTCCCACAGGGGAATAAAAGATATGTTTAAATATTATTTATACTTTTACATGAAGCTAGGATACTATAGAATGAGACTTTATTATTACCATCACTGCCTGAGTAAAATATTCCTGAGGATCAAGTTATCCTGTTTTACTTATAGAATGTACATTTTCATGATGACCTTGTATTTTACCAACGCGGGAGTCAGAGTCATCTTCTGATCAATGGCTATGAATTTTTGTTTTTGTTTTTCTTTTTTTCTAATATTGTGAAGTGTTAGTATTGGTAGTTGAACTCTTTTATTTCTGGCCTAATTAAAAATATGGTTTAAAAAAGTCTACCAAAATTTTAAATCAGGCATAATTCAGATCATTTACCTGGGAAATGAACAAGAGACTCTAAATCTTCTGAGAAAAGCTATCTATTCAATTTCTTTTTGTTTTAGGTTTTTTTTTTTTTTCCTGAAGAGTTATATAGTGTTTATTATGAGATAGCCACTTCAGAGATATTAACAGGTCAATTCTATGTTAACAACTCTAGGAATAAGTACTATTAGTAACGGATTTTGCAACTAAGGAAATTGCATCACAAAGGGATCAGATCACTTGCCCTCAAGAGATGTATATACAACTTTAAGATAAAGTTCAATGGGGCTTTAATGGGGAAGAGAGATTAAAGAATTTATTTCTCTAAAATTCTCTATACCAGCTTTTCTGAAATTTCATTTTACATTTATCACCAAGAATCTTGAACATGCACATACATGCATTCAAGTACACACACACTCAGAGACACACAATCATTTGAAAAACACTATTTCAGTATGTCCCTATTATTTGACCAAGGCCCTATTTCCTCACTCAGCAGCAAGTAACTCCTAATGAGACTCTGATACTCATGTTAGTGGAGTCCGGCTGAGGCGCTGCTGCTCAGCACCGTAGTCTGAGCTTCCCTGTACCAAACAATAGTCTTGGCACGGAAGTTGACATCCAGTTTGTAAACTGGGGCATGTATTTCAGGCTACATCTGGACATACGGATAGCAAGCTTACACTTAGGGGGATTAAAAACGGTTCTCTCCCTCCCTCTAAAACAACCTGTTAGCACTCTTCTGAGCAGCGAATTAAACCGATATCACTCAAAATATTCTCTCAACAATTTGCAATAGCTGTACCATCAGATTTTCATTGTTGGCCCAAGTAAACAGAATCCAAAGATGTCATTTTGAAATTTAATTTGTTTTTCAATTAGCAAAGATACAGAAATTTCCAAAGAAGTAATTTAAGTGTTTAAAAAAAAAAATGTTTATTGTGGAACACAGCTGCAGGACACAAATCCCACACCATCAGGGATCGGAGGGCCTCCATTGTACATGGGCAGTCAGTTCGTATGGCACATAAATGAGTGTTCTGGCCTGAATTCTATCTACAATTGGGCTACCTTCCTTCTTCATATTTGAAATGTGCCAAAAACTCTCTTAATTAAGTCACATATATTCTGCTATGTATAAAATATTCCTTACCTTTCAAAAGTAAATGAAGTTTTAATATTTCTTTCCTATAATGGAGATGAGTTTGTTTCAGAATTTATTATGTGATATTCACATATAAGAGATGACGTTGCAAGACTGGCAACATTTGTAGTAAAAACCATCACAACCATCAAAACAACAATAGTGCAGAATTTCATTTTTGTAACTCATAAGCGGGAATGTGTATAGCACCCTGCATTTTATTAGTAATGACACTCCTTAATAGTCATTTTACCTAATGAGATCATCTGCTTAGTAAGAAACTGATGATGTTTCTTACTAAGCATTCACTACTGCTCTAAGTGTTAAAAAAATAATACTTAAAATGTCATTTCCTTTCTGCTGTGCACAGCTTATTCTATTAAAGCTAGGGAATTTCGGAGGTTTGACCTATTTCAGAAACTATTCTTGACCTATTTCAGAAAACTATTCTTTATCCTCAACTCTTTGACTGTATCCCCCTAGATTTACATCAGACTAATTCTGGATAGAGTTCAGTGATCTTTGACATCAACAGAATAATCTTTGGTGTGATGAAATATAGTCCTATTGACTAAATTGCAGCCAATTATATTTAGACCTTTGACCTAAATAGTGACCTTGAGATCAAGCAAGGCAATCAGGGCAGTAGAATTTCCTCTTGTTCATGGCATGCATTTCTCTATGAATTGAAAATTTTACAGTGGGCAAATTGGTGACATATTGACTTATTCCCCAAATTGAGAAATAAAAATACATTAAAATAGTTGACAAAAAAATTATCATTTAGAAAATACAGAATTTAAAAAGTACAAGATTTAATTGTACAATATATATCTTGTATGAAACCAATAAAATAGCCACATAACCTTGTTATTAGGAGATAAGAGATTATTAAAATATTAGAAGATTAGAATATGTGTTAGGAGATAAGATTAGGATAAAATTTAATTTGTTGTTTTCATATCTGTTAAGTTTCATACTCTTTATCTCCTGACTAATTTATGACCTATAACTGGACAAAAAATTTGAATGTGTATCATAGAGATCATACCTTTTTAAAGTATCATTATTTTAGAATAAATTTTATGTAATTTGCAAAAGGTTTAGAGCAAAACTTGTTTTTTCCTCAATGCTATTTTTTTTTTTTTTACCAACTCAAGACAAGAGAACAAAATTAGAATATATATCAAGTAACAGATAGCCAAATGAAAAAAAATTTTTTCTTTATGCACTGTATGAGAAAAACCGAGCTAAGACAAAACAGAACAATCATTTGAAATGGAGGGATCATTTTGGATGTAAAGATTTCAGCACAATCATAATGTACATTTTTAAATGTTCGGATTTTGGTGCAAAATCTTTTCTATACCAGAATAGAAATTTTGTCCAACTCTTTATGGAACTTGCTGTTCCATTCATGGTAATTACTACTGAAAAGTATTTCATTCATTCAAGCAACTGTATCTGTAAGCAGCAAGCAATAAATGTTGCCAAGGATTTTAGGCTAAGATCCAATATATATTTAGCTGCAATTTTGAGAAACTCCTGGAAACTAGGTCATTCTCATGTTATGTATATTAACAATTATTTCCCATAGAGAATCCTAGAATAAGATCATTCCCAAGAGTTACACTTAAAGATGTTTCCCACATGCAAGGTTTAGATTACTTATAAAACAAAAAATGAAAATAAATACAAATACCATCATTCTGAAAGTCACTTTGATAAATCTGTAGATGTGTTGATGATGATACTAATTTTATTAAGTTTAGTTGAAAGTTAATTTGCAAATAACAGCAGCTTATATAAAATTTTGGAATATTAGCAATCAGATTTTAGAATCAGATATGGGTAATTATTTTACTGTAAGAACTTGTGCAAATAATCACAATTGTATAATATCTCATACACTACCTGTACAGGGCTTCAGAAATGGTCTTTGCTTATTTAGCTTCACTGTCGATTTATCTAAATCATTTTTTACTATTTTACAACATAAAATTGGTTGGTATAATTCTAGTGTTATATTATTTTATATTTTAGCTATTTTTTTGTTTATATTTATGTAGTTATTTTATATTTTTACAATTTTATTTTTATAGCCTCTGTACTTTTATGCAATTTAAATCACCTTCCTAAAATGTTCTTTCTTTTTTGTGTGTGTTTATGATCCTGCTTTCCAAGGTAGAGCTATAGTTTAACCCCTTCAATTTCTGTATCACATAGATCTATATCAATATCTATAATTATCTAGAGACTACCATTCAATTTATTTATTTTACTAGTTAAATAAAGCACCGTGTTTTTATCTTTCATATATAGAGAGAGCTTTTGAATCCGAAGTATTAACATCACAAATACAAGTTCAATTACAGAATTAATTAATTAATTAGTTAACTAATAAGGGCACCTGGGTGGTTCACTTGGTAAGGTGGTCTACTCTGGATTTTTGCTCAGGTCATGATTTCAGGGCCCAGGGATCGAGCCTTCAGGCTCCTTCTCCCTCTCTTTCTCTCTCTAAAATAAATAAATAAATCCTTTAAAAAATAAAATTAAATAAATAAATAAATAAATAAGATCCCAGATTTGTGAGAAAGGGAATTTGTGAAAACATTAATGTTTATAAATACGTAAACATGTGTTGGCCACTATGTAAGTATTATTATTTATTGTTAATTAATTTTTTAAAAACAAGTACACATATTTCTTACTAAGTGAAATTAACAGTGCACAAATATACAAAACCTATGGGCTTATAGGATTGACATTCAAAAGGGGAAAGCAGAAAATCACTTAAATTCATTAAACTTGAGTTTCCCCTTCTTTATGACAGCAATGTAAATCAATTCACTGGGTTGTACTATCAGGACTAAGTAAAATATATAAGTACAATTTTTACTGATGTTTGGGTTTTTTCAACAAACATTTATTGCACGAATACAATGCTTCTGGCACTCTTGTAGGTGCTAAAGATAGAAAAGAGAGACACAGTGATAGGTGTTATGATAAAAGGAAAAATTAATAGGGATCAAAGAGCAGAAGCAACTACTTTGATCTGTGGAAAGAAGGTGGGAAGGCAATACCATGGGAGTTTTTCCACAAGACTTGATTTCTAAACTGGCAGCTGAATTATGACCAGTTGGAGTTAGCCAGATACATGAGGTGAAGTAAACAAGGAAGAATGTTCTAGGTAGTTACCTCATTTACAATGAAAAATAGCGTCAAGACTTTTAGGTTAATTTCCCTGTTGATTATCAGAACTACATTTCATCACATGAGAAATCTGAAGCTTACAGAATTTAAAATCTGTATTGGCCTAGGTTTACCTCACTAATGAGAGAACCTGCATTGAACCTGTCTGTCTGACTCTAGAGTGGAAAATATTCTTTCCAATATGCTACCATGAGAGAACATATAATAGATACTGAATAAATATTTGATGCTCTACTTGAAAAACCTGGAATAATTAAGTAACTCTAGAAAATTGGAACTTCTTATAAATATTTAATCTAAAAAGTTGCATATGTCAATCAAATTAATATCTCTATATATGAAGTGATAGACATGACTTATTTAAAGCCTTATGTATTTTACAAATATTCACCCAGAAATAGCACATCTCTTAACTCTGTCTGAATAACACAATTCCAGAAACATGAGGTCCATGCAAGCATATAGCTGGCTATCTAACTAAGCAATTTCATATATATTTCTCTAAAAACAGATCATTTTTGTTGCTATTGTTTCTGCCCTAGAGGAACCCTGGGGTTTCTTGGCTCTGAAAAGTTAAGATAATAGAAAAATTTCAATATGAGCACAGAACATGAAAGCCTCCAATATTCACAGAAATATATCAATACAAATAATATACCAATGTAATTTTCAAAGAAGAATTTTTGCTTTGCCTTAAGCTGTCATTCTATAATAATAAAAAAGTAATAAAAATGTTGATAAAATATCAAGTAATAAAACCTTATTCTGAATATAATAATGCTGAACTTTTTTATTGGAAGTTCAGCTTTAGTCTTTCAAAATATCAGAGGGCACTTAATTATTTTTTTAAATGTTTGTCATTAAAATGTATGATTATAATCCATAGTGTATTAAGCTCCAAGATTACATGGGACATTTTTCATATAATTAAATTAATGGTTAAATCAAATATTGCTGGAGGCGTGAAATAAACTTTTCACTGAACCACCTACCAAAAAAAAAAAAAAAAGAGAGAGAGAGAGAGAAGAAAACAAGAAAAAAATCACTCCCTTTTTTCCAAGAGCATTTGTTTTTGCTCTCTTTGCCATAAAGGAAAATAGTTTTCTTATCAGTATGATAAATTTTAACAAGTCTCCTCTATTTCCGCTGTAGCATCAAAATCACGACTTTTCTACTGTTCTACAATTATAATCCCTCGCAGAGAATGTCTGCTTTAGTCCACAAAATATGGCTATGCAGAATAAAAGCAAAAAAGACTTTACAGTCTTTAGAGTCTTTATGACTCCAATTCTAATTAATATTAAAAACCATATATACATTTTTCATGAAATTATTTGTATGCATGTAGATTAGAGTCCTTGAACATATTATTCTAGATGGAAAGATTGATTTCATTAAATAGTCATTGACTTATAACTTGGGGGAAGAATAAGTAATTTTCAGCAATCATGTTTATAAAATGTTACTAATTTCTGGATAACCCAAACACCATTGTAATGGGTAGAATTCTCAGGTGGACCTAAAGATTCTTGCTCTTTGGTGTACTACTTACCTTGTGTAATCCCCACCCCTTGAATATGAGCAGAACATGTGGGTATGATAGAATACCACTCTAATGTTAACATTACATAGCAAACATGAAGGAATTTTACAGATATAGTTCATGTCCCTAATCAACTGACTTTGAAGTAATAAAATGGGGGGTTAGTTTAAGTAAGCCCAGTCTAACCAGGTGAGCAGTTGAAAGAATTCAGAGAGGTTTCAAGTGAGGGAATTCTCCTTTTAGTCTTGAATATGCAAACACTTTGTAAACTGCCTATGGAGATGGCTGCATGACAGGGGCAGGAAAGTGGCCCCTAGGATTAAAAATGATCTCCTGCTGGCAACCAGCTAGGAAACAGGCTCCTACAATACAATGAACTGAATTCTATCAAGAAGTGATGAGATTGGAAGATGAGCTGGGGCCTCAGGTAAGATTGCAACCCAAATTAACACCTCAATTTTAGACTAGCCATACCCTGACTAGTGGAAGCAGTTAACCTGGGCCTGGAATCTTTACCTAGGGAAAATGTGAGCTAATAAATTTTTGTTGTTTTAAGCAGCCACACCACATTTGTGGTAATTTGTTAAGCAGCAGTAGGAAACTGATACATTCATTAGAGAATATCAGCTGCATTATAATGTGTTTCCCATCAAACAAATGAATGCTAAACTTAAAAACAATTGCTTAAAAATTTAATTATCAATATTAGCTTTTTATAGGAACAAACCTGAACTTTTATAAGAAAAAAATTTGCTTGATTTTAACCATATGATAATATAATTAAATATACCTAGATTAACTTCCTTGTTCTGATCAAACACACTTATTTATTCTAAGAAGGCTTCTGTGTCAGTCAGGGTGTAGTATAAAAAACCCAGAAACCTTTCTAGGCTTTTTAAGCCGAAAGGTATTTATTTATTTATCTATTCATTCATTCATTCATTCACTTATTTATTTATTTTTAAAGATTTATTTATTTATTTGAGAGAGCAAGAGAGACAGCCATGGAGGGGAGGGGCAGAGATAGTCTTAGGCAGACTCCAAACTCAGCGCGGAGCCTTACCTGGGGCTAGATCTCTCAACCCTGAGATCAGGACCTGAGCAGAAACCAAGAGTCAGAGGCTCAACCCGCTGCACCACCCAGGCACCCCATCAAGCAGAAAGATATTTATTGAAAGGAGTTTGATGCTTACAAAATCACCAAGAGGACTGAGGGAAGAAAGTGAGGAAGCTTCTCTATGCTTCAAAATTAGGCTGCCAGATTCTGTTGGCAACAAGATCTGTTTATGTGTATTTCCGTAAACAAAAGAGGGAGGTGTAGAAGAAGAAAATAGCCAGATCAGTTTGTATTAGTCTCAAGCCTAAGTTTGTATTTCTATTATATGCAGCTATTCATCTCTCTGTTTTCCCTAACATAATATTTATAATACAATATTGTAATGACTCATTACAGTCTAAAAATATTTTATGTATTTTTCTCTCAGCATTTCCATGTATATATTTCTTATTAATAAAATTGGTAAATATGCATACAATTTGTTTCAGTAATAAGCAATTAAAAAATCTTCAGATTCTTCATATATATATATAAATATATACATCTTCATATACATGTACGTATATATACACATACATGTATATGTGTATATATATATGTATATGTACATATATACAAAATTTGATTATCCTTTCTAGATTTTCTATTAAGGAATTGATAAGTACAGGAATATTTCTACAGGAATGTCAAATGTATTAAAACCCAAGTATTGAGTATTATTAGTATGGCTCATGATTTAAATGTGCTTGTATGTGTAAGGGCTCATAGAATTCAGGTTGTAGGTTTTATTGTTTGATTTCGGTAAGTGTATGTACCACTATTTAAACACAGTGCCACTTCAAAACATGTTCCCCTACTATACTGCATTGTTTCTTATCTGTGTATAAACAACAGAAAAGAAAATAGGCATTACACTTCATAAGCTACCAAATTAATGACCTAAGAAATTGTCACAAACTTAACGGAATTTATTTTGGGAGTGTAGTCTATGTGCATCTTATTTCAGTTACTGCAACTTCTTCAGGAATATTATTTGTGGCCATGTCTCCATCAACCCACATTTTTAGAAGGAAATATTTGTCTTGTAATCTGTTCTAATCAACTGGATGACGTCTAAATGTGCTGTAGAACACTTTGCAGAGACTTTGCAGAGAGTGAAACCCCCAATATTTGTTTTCTAATATATCTTTCAGGGTTCTAAGATCGAATTGTAATATTTTGGGTATATGGATCTAAAATAGTTTTTTTTTTTTTTTGAGAATTTATATGCCTAGTGCTATCTAAAGCATTCTTTTATTAACTTACCCTTGCTCACAAAAAAAGGCCAATATTTAGTCAGTATGCTTCAGTGTCCTTGCACCTGATGATAAAGTCTTGAAATAGTTTTATTCTGATACCTCTTCCTTTCCACCCTGGCCATACCAACCTCTTAGAAACTCACTCTATCTCTCCACATTCTAGCAACTAAAGGGTTCATAGCTGTGCCACCAGGAAGCCACCAAAATCCTGCTAAAAATGGCACAGATACTACTTGCAATATTGGCTATTAAGTGGCTCATTTTGTAGTTGTGTAACCTGAGGTACAGCGTGATTAAGCAACTTGCCCAATGATAGCTGGAATTTACACCCAAACAATCTGACTCAGAAGTAAACTCTGTAAACAATACTGTGCAGTCCTAGGTATTGTCATAAGTTAAAAAGGAAGATGTTACATTTACACTCATATTTTGATAAAATTCTAGGGAACCATAATGGAATGATCAGACCAATTTTACACTTAGGCAGGCATATCTATATATGTATACATATTATATATGTATTAAGTTTAGATTATATCTTGAAATTAGTTCTCTTTTTACCTTGTATGTTTTTATTGACTTATTGAAGTGACAGAAAGTGCAGAGTTAAATACTGTAAATAAAAAAGACATCAAGAAATTATTTAATTTCCACATGTACAACTAAGTCAGTTTCAGCAGCAAGAGTGCTTCAGGAGAAAACTCAGGTGGGCTCAAGGCAACAGCCTACTGCCTCAGCAAGATGGTCACTTGTACGCTCCAGGCCTGAAATTCTTTGTGCAGCTGCAGGTTAGTGATCACTGAGCTCATTTAAGTAGGATTGTTGCAGAGGTGACCTTTTCAGTCTCCTACAATTTATGTCATTTACTGGCAATTGGGAAAGCAGCTACAATAACATCAGTTACCCGAGAGGCTAGTCCTTCTGCGGGACCTCCTGCCCAGACAACAGACATCTCAGTAGATCTTATGCCAAGAAAAAGCATGCAAGTAGATATGTAAAACCAGAATGTCCCGCAAAAATTGTTACCTGTATAATCAAAAGTAAAAAGGACTCTTTAAATCTGTTGGCATAAGGCATTATTACATAAGGCAATATATTTACATGAGGCTCAGCCGAAAGCAGAGAACTAGAAAAAAAAAAAATATATATTGGAATAGGGATCCCTTTTTTTTTCTTTATTTCAAAACCTGTGTAAATAACGCTAACAAGCTTTTGTTCCTGTGCCAGAAAAACAAGGGCATGAATGATTCAGTTGGTCAGTATCACCTTGTACGAAATAGGGTGGCTTCCTCCTAACACAATCAAAGCCTGTTCTAAATAGGCATTGGTTTTGTGATTGAATTCTTCCTTCTGAGAGTAAAATTGAAAAACTTATCCATTTTAATAAAATGGTGCTTTAAATGAAGTTCCCTTTAACAGCGTTCTCTGTTAAAGAACAGAAGTTCTCTTTGTCGTTTCATTTAGTGATTTTGTATTAGGCTCAAACATATTGTTAAACGGAGACATTTTAACATGTATCTATCATGAAATGTATAAGGCAACTGTGAATATAAGACCTCTCATGTCCCTAAGGAGACAAACTTGAAGTAGGTGGTCAAATCACTACTTGCATTTAATTTACTAATTTAATAATACAGGCCTAAAATTACATATCACACGGAACAATATGTTTTATTTTTAGAAACAGAGCTGTTTTCTATTGTTAACATTTTATGAAAAAAAGACATTCAAATTATTGTGATACATATTGTTTCAGAATCTTCATCATGAATGAGGCCACTTTTTGAATTATTTAACGATTTTCCAAAGTACATCATAGCATGTTTATCTAAGTTGTCTGAAGTAAAACTCCTGTTTATAATCCATGTTTGGTGCTGTCACTGGAAATTTTATCCCGTGTTACAAGCATCCATTTGCATAACTCGAACTGTCTGTTGTGCATGTGTGAATACCACTTGCCGCAGTGCTTTATAAAGTGATCTTCAGGAGTTTTGTTTACCGTGACATCTAACACAACCATGAAGCCATAACCTCCGGAATCACTAACACTGTGTCAACTATCTTTGCTTCCTGTTTTCTCTGTTTATTCAGTGACCTCTATTAGTGTCCAAAACTAGCATTGACTGATTCATTCCTGTCCTCCAGAGACAGTACTGTTTGGCTCAAAATAAAGGAAGGGAATGGGCACCACATTGTATGACAGCAATAGGCTCACCTAATTAGGGTTTCTAACTTAATCCTGGCTAAAGTGTAAATTGTTGGAAAGTCTATTTTATAAATCTAGCCCATACTGATACTCGTGAGATGTATCATTTACATAAAGAATAAGAATCAGTATGTGTGTGTGCGCACACATATGCATGGATGTACATGATTACACATTACTAATTACATTATTTAATAATATTAATTTCACGCTTTTCACACAGCCATTAAATTAGGATGAAGGCCTAAACACAGAAAAATCTTTAAGATCAACAATCTGAAATCAGTTATTGGCCTCCAAACTTTGCTCTGCTTTCTAAATGTGTTGTCTTAGACGAGCTGCTTACATACCCTACGTCTTACTTCACTCCTCTCTAAATTAGGGCTAATAAAGGTACTGACAAGAGAGGACTGATAAAAGGGACTTAAGAATTTAGAAGAATTCTTATTAGTGGTATGACAGAAAGACATTTAACAACCAATTGTCAAAGCCCGTGACCATAATATTTTTATTCTTAAAATTCTGTCTGTAAAAAAAATAGAATTTGAATTTTACACAGTGAAAAATGAACAGAATAAACCAGTAGGAAAATTTACATAAGAATTTAAAAATCTGGAAGAGAATATATGTATGTATACATATATATAATATTTCCTATTTATATACTTACAAATATTTCCCATTTATATACAAACATTTGTTTATAAATTTACACATCATGTATATATAAATATGTACATATGATCTTCCATTGTCCTTTCCCTTCCTTTACGATGATAAATAAGAAATTTTTACATTTTTAGATACTTCCTGTGCAAAGAATTACTTTTTCTATAAATGAAAGAAAAGGGCAACACCATAATATGTACAGATAATAGGATGAGCTGACTTTTGCTATTATTGATCTTGAAAGCTGACTGTAATTTCCCATGCAGTCAAACTGAAAATGTCAGGTAAAAATTACTTGGTCTATCGATGTCCTTAATGCCATGGCACGTCTGAATAGCATGGTCCACACTCTTAAAAATCTTACAGCTTAAGTTGTTTATTTTAGACATGCTTATAAAGATTTCTATCACCCATATCTTACATCTAATAGTATGCTTTTCCACATAGGAAGCTGCTAAGATGCTCAAGGAATTCTCTGCCTTTTCCTTCAGTAGAAAATTATTAGTAATGCATGAATAATAAAGAACTTCACTTTTTCAAGATTAGCAAACACTAGCAACATTTCTTACCCACCCTCTGCTTTCGCCCGCAGAGACATTTTTTAACACCATGAATAACTCTACAAGTCTGTGTTATCTTACAGCACTGGAGAGGAGTCCGGCCCCAGGCCAAAGCCCTGTGTGTGGTCTCTCAGGCTAGACCAGTGGCAATTACAAAGGCTCTACCTTGGCAGGTCACACACCAAGTCTGGTTCGGGCCAGGACACTGCACTCTGTGAAGGGAGCTCAAGGACCCAGACCCTGCTGACTGGCTAATCATACCTGCATTCTCGGCCTAGGCCGCTCTACCCATAGGCCTCTCTTAAGCACCTCTGCCAAGACCCTTCCGTACAGGAGTGCCTTAAAGACACTGTTTTCCACTCTGACTCAGAGTCAGTACTTTTCCACTCCTAACACTTTCCCCCTCCCTTCTTTGGCCCCCGAGTCAATAAAATGGCAGGAGCCTTTTGTTAAGGGCTCCCCCAGCACTGAGGAAATCCCTACATCTGCACTGTTCCACCAGACCTCGCTCAGTGCTGTTCCACCTGGGGTGGGGGGGTGGGGGGGGGGGGGGGGAAAGAACATTGAGTTCTCCTGAACGCGATTTCTCCTGCTTATGCTACTTACACTGTCACAATAAGTGATTAAAGGCTTGACTGCTACTTTCATTTTGACTTGTCTTAATTGACCACTTGACATCTGGCAGCTCTGCGCTCTCCAGCTCAGTTCAGCTGTTGACAATTGGTAGGGAGAGAGGATGATAAAGTTATACTATTGAAAGGTGACAAGTCAGAGAATGAGAGACATAGTGAATGAAATTCATTAAAACAAATAAGGCAAAAGTAATAAAATAGAAAGTATTTCTGACACCCAATAATATTTTCTTAATTTAACTCTATAGATATAAGAAAGAATTGTAAGCCAGGAACTTCGGAGGTATTTCTGATATTTGGTTACCATGGAACTGTGCAAAGAGATGGGTTTGGTTCCGATATGCATGTGATTTAATTAAACAGGGGGTGGTGCAAAGCAAAGACTGCTTCTCTCGTCTGTGCCATTCCAGGAAAATATTCATGGGAAATATAACAACGAAAAAGTCAAAGACTCAGGCAGTACTATGATTAGGGTTTCTTTTTCTGTAACTGACTTTATGTCATAGCGTTTAAACATAGTGCGCTCTATACGGGACAGTATCAAAATTTGCAGCACTTGATAAGATAGCATCTCCAGTGAGTAGAGACATAATTTTGGCACAATCCTACAGAATAGGTGAAGTGGACGATAGAAAGCAGAAGATGGGCATTATTCGCATTTTAATTCCTTGGTTACATTCACGGAAGCTGATGGCATTAGACATAGTAAATAGGGAGTAAGAGATTTGACCCCCTCAAGGTTCTTTTAAATCCTGAAGGCATTCCACACTTTTGATGGGCTTGGATTCACAGCAATTTGACAACATGTTCCCTCTCTGATTAAAACTGCTGTAGTTAGCTTGAGAGCATCAGAGAAAGCTGTCAAATTAATAAGCAAGAAAATGCTGCTTAAAGCAAGATTTTAGAGGCTGTTTCTCACCTCGTTTGCCAACTCTACCTCAGAGACTACTTATTTAAACAGTTCTTACATTGAAATACTGTACATTCCTGTGTTCATTTTAATTATGAACAGCCCTTACGCTACACTGAATTCCCAATATTCATCATGATATCTACCACAGATTCCAGTTGTTTCTGCTATCTCAAATAGAAGGACAAACCTTCTTCCTATATGATAGACTAAGATATTTTAAAACCAAAACATTCTTCCGCACCCCATCCCTTCCCCCAAGAAATAATAGCTATTCCCTCACTATTGCAGGACTTGTGATTTTTTGGAAATAAATGCATCTTGTATCCACTTTGAAGTATTAAACTAAATAAACCCACCCAATATTGTAAATGAGAAAACCAGAAAGCCTAATATCTTTATCCAAATGGAATTATTACAGTATTGATAGAAGAAACATTAATTAAGTTATGGTAAGGTTCAATGGTCATATAAAATGTTCAAAGTCCAGTAACAAATAAATGCTTGAAGTAAATGATTTGGAGAGTATGAATTCGTATTTGTTGAGAAGTTCCTGAATGCCAGCCACCACCTTCAATGATAGGTAATATGTTACCTCAAAACCAACTAATATAATTTAATGAATGCAGATGCATGAACTAAAGTCCTAAGATGTTTAACAACTTTATGCAGTCCACACATTTCACATTTCTTCCGTTGGCACCCAGCTTGCTTCCATAGGCCACACTCTATTACGCACATGCACGGCCTTCTCAAGTGTGCTGAGCATGTGTATGATTACACTTGGTACTTCCAAACAAGTCAAGATAGGTTTTTATATTTATGAAAATTACCAAATCCAGTTAGAGTAAGACAAAACTACAAGGCATTATGTTAAAAAAGAGAAGAAGGAAGGAAGGAAGACAGGGAGGGAGAAAAGAAATAGCAAGATGTGAGTGGCTCTTGGTAAATTACTTAAACTTGCTGCCCTTCAATTTATTTATCTGAAAATGAGATTGTGAATGAAACCTACTTTGTACATCGTTATAAAACTTTAGAAAAAGGATTCTTACAATTCATGTAGCACAGATATTCATAGAGTATAAACTTAAAATATACTATTATCATTATTAGGTAAAGAAACATAAATCTTACCTGCTAAGAAGCCTGGTAACAGCCATAGTAACAATAGAAAGAACACTAGCAGTAAAACTAAGCACCCTAGGTTATATGAATTAATGGAATTAATCATCTCAAGTATCTTGGCATATTATTATCCACATTTAACAGTGAAGGAAATTACAGTACAGCAGCATTAAATAACTTGTTTAACAGCTCCCCGCTACCAAGTGACAGAGAACAGAGGACACTAGGCTGGCTCTTCAGGGTCATTTGACACCATGCATGTACTATGCACATCCTGACCATGGTCAGACAGTTGTCCTATGAGTAATCATGTGCTGCCCGCTCACTGTGCACTTCCCACAGTCAGGATGACATGATGATTCTAGTGTGGCAATAAAAATTGTAACCAGAATACAGAAGTTAAATCCAGGTGAAGTGGCTTGTTAAAAAACCACCTTCATATCGACATAAAGTAGTTGGAATTTCACCATGATAGGTTTGGGAGTTCTCAGGGATATGTTAGGTGCTCCTATAGCCTGGCAGGATCTCCCCGGACTAAAGGGAAGGCCTAAAGCCATCAGTACCCAGCACGACTGCCTCCAGCCTGAGAGGCCTGGAGCACGCTGACTGACCTCCCTCAGCCTGGTACATCCTGCCCTGACATTGCTTCCTTTACGTTTATTGCAAAAATTTTCCCACCTAAGAGTGCTCAGTTTTCACCAGCATCCAACCCTGTGTTCTACTTTTTTGGGCACAAAATACATGCTTTAGTAAAAATGACCTGGTTTAAGTCTTAAAATGCTAATGAGGGAATAGACTCGTCTCTACAGCGGTGGCAATCCGTTGTAACTGTCACAGCTCAGTATGGGGTCCTGACAGATCCCCCTGCAGTATGACAGGAAGTAAGATCCAGGGGAGACACCGCACCAATCAAGAAGCACAAGACATAGGAAGGGACAAGGCTTCTTGGGAGACATATGCTACCTTTTCTCTCAAATCACTGGACAGGTGGGGGTAGAGATAACTTAATTGAAAGCAGAAGGGGAGAAGCTGCTTCAGGCAGCTTACACATTCTGAAAGCACTTGGAATCATAGCAGAGGAAAGCTTTGATTGATTTAATTACTACTCAAGTGTAGAGAGGTTGGAGCCCACGGGCATACTCCAAGCATGCACAAGTTTCTTCTGTTAGTTAAATTTATGCTACTGAGAAAGAATAAGGCTGGATGGATGAATGAGAATATGGTGAGGAGTGTCCCCTGAAGAAGAAATCCTTATTTTTCTAGTCCTAACTATCTACAAAAAAAAAAAAAAAAACCTGAATGCTCTGGTGGTCCAGCTTTATTTTCTCCCCTTTCACCATGAGAAGATGGGACAAGGCATTTCCTCAGGCAGGAGATGCCTGGTGACTATGTCTGCCCAGTTAATCTTAATTAATGGGGTACTTATTTTGTCAAACACTGTTCTAAAATGCATGTTGCATTTATTAACTTCCAACCCTTACTACAACCCTGTGTTTAAGATGGGTACTATTTTGATTCATATTTTTGAGGATTCCATACATCTGGAAAACAGTAGAGCCAAGACTGGCACCCAGATAGCCTGATTTTAGAGTCCATGTTCTTAAGTACTAAGAAGAGATAAGTTAAGTAATAATGACCACAAGGTAGTACATCTTCAGAAACCTCTATTTCATCATATATATCCCTTGAATGGAGCATAGCAACTAAGGACAAGTGGGTCAAAACTGATTTAACAAAATAAAGTTGAATTCCACCAGATTGTATCTTCTAGCAGGGTAAAGACTCATCCTGACAGCAGTGAGATGGGAAAATCAACACTGAGAAAATTCATGGACTTTCCACAATAGTAAAATCTATTAATAAAGTTTACCAAAAGTTGTTGAAATCACCCCTTCCAGCATGAAGCAAGAGGATCGACATTTCTTCAGTCCATAGCAGAGCCTATATTCTTCATATTGGGAACTCTCTGGTGAACCTATATAAAGTTATTTTAAATGCAGCAAAGGAACAATAAGCCCAGATCCTAAAGTGAATTAAGGAAGCCTGAGCGATATAATGCTCAAGAACTTATAATGTTATTGTCTTAGTCCCATCCAAATTGAATAGAGCCTGTGCACACTCTAATTAGCCTCTTTTTGGTCTAATCCACGTTCCCTTATACTCACCAATGATACAGAATAATTGAGGAAGAAATCCCAAACTGTTTACATGGTATTGTGTCCTGGAGGCCACTGAAATGCCTATGATGGGATGTGCTATCATCTAGAATCCAGAAATTCACATACCAGGATTGACACTGTAGTATAGGTCACCTAACAGAATCATTCTAGCAAGGCATATCAATCATCAAACCTCAAGTGAAAGTGGTTTATCCAGAAATAGGTCTAGCTGCCCTCCTGGGTTGGTACACTACCTGAAAAGATAGAGAATTTGCCATGGTGAGAGAGTCTATAAAAATCTGGGCCTCCTTTTCAAAGGCTCTTGTCTCCTGGACACCCAAGTTGAATGTATCTTCCATATATGTTTACCCTGGGTTTACTGACTCAGATGGTTGATATCACTTGTTCAGAAATTGGAGGACAGATGCTGTAACACCACTGATAGCTGATCTGGTCCATTTGCTCAATGTAAGCAGCGCTGGATACAGCCTGGATGATGTTCAACAACATTTACCATAACCATGTACCTTGGACAGTTCTATACAAAGGCTTATGAAATTGTAATGGGCTTGGTAGAATGATCCATCAAAAACCGATTCATTTTGGATCTATATTGTGAAGCCAGGGGCTTTGAGTAGAAATAGAACAAACCTCTCAACATGCTAAATACAAGTACCCACCAAAGAGGCAGTTCCTCACCTGTCTTTTAGAATTCCAAAATAGACTTTCTTATGCAGGTGACTAAATACTGCACCTGGGCTCAAGCTAGGGATGGCTGGGTGCTCTCTTTTGGGCTGGAAAACACTTGGTGCTACTAACCAAAAATGAAGCAAGCACTCAGACAACCTGCTCAGCCAGCAAGGGAACTCCATAACAATAGCTTTGAAACTGTTCCCCATAGGACACAGGAAGCACAAATTTGGTGAGTGGAGTAGCTAGATCTTTATTATCTTTACCATTGTTCAAGGTAAACAATATGTCTTAACCTGACTGCACCAAATTACTTCTCTGGGTATGGAGAGACTATGGCTATAGCAACCATAACTCTTACCATCCTCATTAATCACATTGAACAACCATGAGTATAATGATTTATAAATAAATAATAAGTAAGATGATTCATAACAAAAATGATTACCAGTAACCAAGAAAATAAGTTTACAGCCATAGCTATTAGGGACCAGGCAGAAATTATTGGTAAGCCTTGGGCTTACCATTTACCTAACCAGAACTAAAATATGGAATAACGCCCTTGCCAATCTTAACTGCGTATCTAGCTAAAAGAGTCATCATAGCCAACCAATCTAAAACAATCTGGAAAGGGGAAAATGTATATTTAATGTTTCTGTAATGGTGGCTATGAGGATGCAGGAGTAAGCATGGTGTTAGTTATACAAGTTCCCTGGAGTACAAGCAGTATGTCCTCATTCCAGGAGCCACCACAATGGGGGGAATGGATTGGAAGTTGTCTCAATTTACAGATGGCCACAATCTATGCTAATACTACAATACAATTTAAATGCCAGTAATTTCTCCTACTAAAGTGATATTACTGACTGGATGACCCATAAAATATCCCCTTTTATTGGAGAAGGGATGCCAGAAATAAGAGAATGGAAATTGAAATATATGGTCTCAAATATTTTCATCACCACAAAAATTATTGGTAACATCATTACAAGAAATCAAATGGATTTTCAACAGAAAGTTAGTTGACAGAATTTATGAAATTGTAATAATAAATCACTTGCTCCTCAACTTCCTGTTTGAAGTTTAAAGGATTTATGCACTCTGTGAAATATATTATGTTCTGTGTACATAAATCAGTCAGGGATTTTGGAAAAAATACCAAGTACAAGGCTTTTTTAGTCTCTGTGCCTTATAAAAGGGCAACTGGAATTGAAATTGGCTCAAAAATAGTTCCAGTGGTGTCTGAGGATGAGAGCGGTACACTGTTCACTTACTGAATATGGGATATTGTACCTTGCAATATTTATTAAGTTAGCAATAACATGCTTCGTAACTAGGTAGACGGAACTACTACCTGCACCATCTTGTTCTTGGTTATTAAGTTTGGTCAGGGAACAAGAGACCACCACTAAAGTCCACAACCAGTGGTTGGAATGTGGCAAGCTTTGGACAGCCTTGCTATGTTTGTCCTAGTTCTTGTAACCTCATACCCACATACAGATTATAATTTTATGGTTGAATTGTATCTATGCATGCATGATACTTAGTTATCACCATAAAACATGAGAACGATGTAGCAAATTGACCCTGATAAGACAAAAGAAGGTATTTTACCCCAGCCTGGATTGAGGAGGTGAGGCTTGCTAAAGATATATGCACTTGTTAAAAAAAAAAAAAAAAAAAGATTGATGCACTTGTGATATAAAAGGGGTGGAAGAGATTCTGTAATACCCACTCAGCACGTGCCTGCAGAATACCAATGCCACCCACCTGAGGATCTCCTGAGATAATATAGGGATACTCAGGGTAACCCTCTTGCTAATAACCCTGGCCACGTATACTCTGCATCCCTTTGCTAATAATATATCTTTCCAGCTATTGAAGTCAAATTATACTTTTACAAGATTTATGTGTCAGGGTACTCTTTTTCTCCAAGCCTGCAGAGAGATTTGTGTATCTACTTTAAAAAGTTAAAAAGCTGTCACATTTATATTGTAGACTCCAATAGTATTGTAATGCACATATTTCTTTCTTTAAAGACTACTTTGGCCACTATACTTTATTGCCACAGGCACATCAAATTAAATATGTCATGATTACATTATTTAAATTGCCCCCAAAAAATATTTCTTCCATTGCATTTCTTATAATTTTAAATGATGCCACTTTTCACCAAAGCCAAGAATAACCTGAATTGATTGTGTCCTCCATCTCCCTACCATATTCAATTGAAGATTATATCTCATTAATTATACCTCCTAAATAATTCTTGACTCTGTCTTTCTCAGACTCTACCTATAGTACTAATTTAATCATACCTTACTTCAACTAGGAACCTTATATAAATAATTTTCCTGGCTCTAGCATTTCTAAAATTAATCTTTGATTTTGCAACCATAAAGTATTTCTAGCACATTATCATGATCATGTTAATCTCTGTTGGAGTGGTTTCCCACATCTTAAATAGTAATTGACAAATCCTTTTAACTAGTACAAAAGATCCTTTATCGATTCTTCCTACTTTTCAAAATCCTGTCTAATGACTATCTATTTCATCCTCTTTCCCAGGTAGTGCCAACTATTTACAATTGCCAACATTAACCATGCCACTTCATTCATCCATGACTTTGCTATTATTTCCTTAACCTGGACTTTTCCAGCTTAGTATCATATACTCATCTTTCAAAATGTTCTATGCTTTAAGCCTTTATTGGCTTCCAGTCATTCTTTTTTGTTTAAGCATTGCAACCTCAGCAGCAAGTGTAATGACTGGTTCTTAGTAGCAGCTCAATAAGTATTTATGGAGTAAATAAATAACAAAAGGATGATGATGAAATTTAATTGTCCAACTTTTCCTCAAGCACCATGTATAGCTGTAGGTGATAGGAAGCCTCTGAGATGGCTCCAATGACCTGCATCTCCTGGTATTCACAAGTAGAATATGCCAGAAATTACTGAATGTCACCTCTAAGATTATGTTACAAAATGACTGTGGCTTCTGCCTTGGGTGCCTTCTTTTGCTCTCCTTTGGATCACATGATCTGAAAGAAGCCAGTTGGCATGTCCTGAGGTAGCCCTACACAGAGGTAGCTCACACAGCGAGGCATGTCAATGACCACACAAGCTGAACCTTTCTTTAGACCTAGCCCCATAGGTCCAGCTGATGTTGTGATACAATTTAATGAGATATCTTGAACCAAAGCCATCCAGCTAAACTGCAAATGGATCCCTCATCCACAGAAAATGAGAAATAATTTCATTGGTTTAAGAGGCTGCCTTTTGGGATAATTTATTATACAGCCATAGATAACTAACATGTTATACTTTACATGTATGTGCTAAATATACTTTAGATGTTAAAATAATGGGGAAACAAACTCATTTAAGAATATGCATGAACTAGTATTTTTGTTGTTAGTTTTTTAAACAAATCATTCACAAATTAAAACCATGTTGATTTGTGGTTTAATTTTTTAACCTAAAAAAGTTTTAATATTAGAAAAGAATGGGAAAATAACATAGGTCAATAACCTAAATATGTGTAGGGTTGTGAAGAAGCAGATAATCTCTGCAAAATAGTACTACTTTTTTTATTTTCTTGATATTTTCAGTCTAAAGAAGTGATTGTGAACTTGAAGCCTATTATTAGAATTTGGATCTCACATTTACTTTATATGACTGTCTTATCTTAAAAATATAGAATTCTTGGGGCACCTGGGTAGCTCAGTCAGTTAAGTGTCTTCCTTCGGCTGGGGTCATGATCTCAGGGTTCTGGGATGGAATCCCGTCTCGGGCTCCCGGCTCTGCGGGGAGCCTGCTTCTCCCTCTCCCTCTGCCTGCAGCTCCCCCTGCTTGTGATCTCTCTCTCTGTCAAATAAATAAAATCTTTAAAAAATATATAGAATTCTTCAATTTATGTCCTTTGATTCTGCATATACTATCCAGTTTTCAACAAACCTTAAACTATTTATTTAACACATTCCTTTGTTTTAGGATGGACATTGTGTCACGTTATGAGGTTTTTGGGGGTCTTAAGATTGATGCCATTTTTTTTTTTAAAGATTTATTTATTTATTTGAGAGAGCGAGAATGAGAGAGAGAGAGCACATGAGAGGGGGGGAGGGTCAGAGGGAGAAGCAGACACCTCGCTGAGCAGGGAGCCCGATGCGGGACTCGATCCTGGGACTCTGGGATCATGACCTGAGCCGAAGGCAGTCGCTTAACCAACTGAGCCACCCAGGCGCCCCAAGATTGATGCCATTTTTCAAATGCTATTGGGCAGCAGACATTTTGACATGGCTGCACAGATTGGTTGGAATCCTAAGTAGCCTGACAGGACAACTGAAAATCCTTCATGTTTCAGTCAACAAAACTGTCCAAGCGTACTTGAGGAAATAATGGAAGCCTGGTTGTTGTATGAAAACTTGCTTAGAATTTCTAGAAAGATCAAGGATGTGATGGCATCAAGATTTGCAGAATAGGAGACAGTGGCTGGGATGAACACCCCAGAGACTAGTGCAGAGCACCATTTTAAGATAAGCTCTATTACCAATATTCTTAATATACAGCTGATGATATTGAGCAATAAACTACGGACATGGGTGACTCCAAGCTGAGAAAAGATTGAGACCCTAGGGCGCCTGGGTGGCTCAGTCGTTAAGCGTCTGCCTTCAGCTCAGGTCATGATCCCAGGGTCCTGGGATCGAGCCCCGCATCGGGCTCCTGTTTGGCGGGAAGCCTGCTTCTCCTTCTCCTGCTCCCCCTGCTTGTGTTCCCTCTCTCTCTGTGTCTCTCTCTGTCAAATAAATAAATAAAATCTTAAAAAAAAAAAAAAAAAGATTGAGACCCTAAGTGGGAAGATGTAGGAATCTGTATCTACTATCTATTATTTATTAATATTTTATTTTTATATATGAACAAGGTATTTGATAGAAATATGTTTAAATTTGGCTTAATAGATTTTGAAAAAAATAAATATAAGGTAAGTATTCTAAATAATATGTATTTTATTGTTTTAAGATTTTATTTCTTTATTTGAGAGAGAGAGACAGAGATAGCAAGAGAGAAGACAAGCAGGGAGGAGTGGGAGAAGCAGACTCCATCTCAGGGCTCCATCTCAGGACCCTGGGATCATGACCTGAGCTGAAGGCAGACGCTTAACCGACTGAGCCACCGAGGTGCCCCAATGTGTAAGTATTTTATTATAGTTTAATCAGCAGCATGTCTTTCCCTTAATATAATATAAATAATGGTTATCTTATAGCTGGGAAGCCTTAGATATGATGGAGTATAACATATAAACGGTTACTTTACAGATTGATATTTATCTTGCTTGGCTCTTGAAGGCATTTGAGTTTGGTCTAAAATATGTATATATTAACAAAACAATATAACAAATCATTTGTTACATAAATGTATTTACACACTACTTAGAAAAAATTAAAAATGTATCTTTAACAATGGTATGTTACAAAAATAAATATGAAAATTTCCTTTTAAGATTATCTCCTAAATCTTTTTATGACTTCTGTGGTAGATCAGCATTATTTTATGGAGAGCAGAGGGGCTAGAATTTTAAAATTCTGTTCTTTTGTGCTTCAAGGTCACCTAAGGAGCTAATTTAAGTCTCTTTAATGTAGGTAGCATGGATGAGCTCTCTTTGGCTGACAAAGAAAACATTTAGAATATTCCTGTGAGTTTAACTAATGGAAAATAATTCACTCCATGTTTACCCAAGAACAAACAACTCCGTTAAAAGCCTTGGGAACAGTGAAGTTAAACTAGGATATAAATAAATGCTTACTGAATAAAATGAAATTTTAAAAAATGAGGTCAAGAAGCTGCAATGAGGCTGGTAGGTGGAGGAAATTGAATTCCAGTGTTTGGTGTTTGGATTTGAATGAGAAGCTGTGGTTGTATTTCAGGGTTGTGGTCTTTTCTGAGCTTCTGACTTACAAAATTTCCAGAAGACATATGATACTAGTCAACAACAAGAAAACACAAATAAGTTAGAACTTGCCATTTTGATACATTCGTTTTCTGAGGTTTTCCACATTGAGAAAGATTTTAAAATTTTCTTGTAAATTACTTTTTTTTTCATGGGATCCCTAGTAAATCTATTTTGCTATGAAAACCCTAAGTTCTGCTGGAAACTATTGAAAAGAATGGAAAATATAGCTTTGGAATCTTCTTGGGAAAATATAAAACCCAGAACAAATAAGCAGGTAAAATATTACCATGACTTTCTTTAGGACAGCAGGAATTTTTGTTACCATTATTCTTTCTGCCACTGTTTTGACTTTCAAGAGTTGAAGACTCAAATGCTAATTGGCAGTGAACCCTGTCAGTTCTGCAGGAAACTATGGAAAGAAAAAAAAGAGGTTCAGTCCATAAGAGGGGTTAAAGGGAGGGGAATGAAGCAAGGTAGCAGGGAGGGGTGTGTGTGACTTGCTGCCTTCTGCGGAGCCCTGACCACTAACTCCGGAAATTAGCTAATACTGCAGGCTGCCTTTCATGACTGGACAGGAAAAAATAATCAAGTGGAATTGTGTAAAGCACTGTGGCTGGTTATGATATAAATATGACTGAAACAGTCACCCATTGAAATTTAAAAATAGAATATTTAATATTACTTGATTTTTAAACCATTGTTATATTTAACTGAGTAATGAAGGAACTCAGTATCAAATCAAAATCATAGAACCCCTCATATTGAGTAGCAATTGTCTCCTGTTCCCTTCTCTATCTTTGGTCCCTCTCCTAGATGTAACTTTTTTTTATATTTTTATTTCTAGAGGGTTTTTTTTTTTTTTTTTGATGTTTAGCTTTATTACTCTAGACATGCTTATGGTTCTATTCTTGGATAAACAAATATAGACTATTTTTGATCAACCAATATAAAATGTATGGATCTAGATTGTACCATCCTCTTTGCCACCTCTTCTTTTCCCAGCATCTGATATTTATATCACTTTTGGGTTTTTCTTGATTGACTTTCTAACTCTACATAATATACTTAAAATTCAATTCAGTTTTCCATCGTTTTATTCCCCGATATATAAAATGAAGATATTAGCTTCCCTATATTTTTCAACCTTCCTTCCCATACCATGCCCTACCTTCTTTCAGCTCTACCTTTGATTTTACAATTACTGAAATTTAACTACAATGTTATTAACAACTATATTCTTCAATCATAACGAAACCTTCTGTATTTTGTCTATATGTTTAATTTAAAAGTAAAAAAAAAACAACAATAAACTGTCCTCAGGTTATCATTACCATATAAATATTTTTTAATACCAAGTTAGGCTTTGTGTGTTATTAATTTCCCTCTATGTAAGTCTAATGTAGGATTTCTTGGTTTTTACTGAGCACCAACATTTAATTAATACTCTTACAGACATTCACTACCTTATATATTGGCAGATTTTCTTTCACTTCATATCTTGATTGTGCCTTTATTGTTTTTTTTATTCCTTGCATTTTCCAATGCCATTTGTTATGTTATATTTTTCATCTTCCTTTCCCCACACTTTCATCCATATATTTTTTTTTTCCTATCAAATCTCTCTTTCCTGGAAAGATCCTTCTCTCAGTCCCATCCACTATGGCTGGATTTCCATTTGTTTGTTACTCTTCTGGATTAGGTAATGGTTTTCCCAAATCTCCTACCTTCCCTTCTCATTTTTTCTGAGGTATACCCTAAGGAAATTCTTAAAAGAAGCCTGTAGGAGGTAAGCATTCTGAAACATGCCCATCTGAACAGTTTTTATTGTGTATGCACACAATAAAACTTATTGCAATATGACTACAGGATTTTTCAGAGCAAGACAGGGATCTGGCCTCTGATAGAGGCCTCTATTTTAATATGTGGCACCATCATCCAGAGGAAAATTAGTTTTCTCTGAAAATTGCATCTATGCTCTCTAAACAAAAATAAAATGAAATATGTCTTGGGAATAAATAATAACTGACAGCTCTTTGGCACACATGGACTACAAAAGACCAATCAAGAATTTATTTTGTTTTAGCTTTTTGCCTCGTTTTGTTTTTAACAGCTTTATTGAGGTATACTTGACATGTCATATAGAGCACATATTTAAAGTTAATATATGTGATTTGGTAAGTTTTTACACACGCGCACATCTGTGAAGACACCACCACAATCAAAATAATGAACATATTCCTCACTTCTTAAAGTTTTGTGTGAAAGTTACCTATGACAGTCTGCGTAAGCCCACCTTTTCCTCCCTACAAAAGCAACCACTGATTATTTTCGGTCACTATATAATTAATGTGAATTTTCTAGAAATTTGCATATATTGGAATTACACGATATGTTCTCTCTCCCCCCACCCCCCATATCTGGCTTCTTCACTGAACAAATTATTTTGAGAGGTCTTTACATATTCTGCATAAGATATAATAAGTCCATTATCAGATACATGATTTGGCAAAATATTCTCTGAATCGGTAGCTTTAGAATGTCTTTGATGAAATCCAGTTATATATACTTTTTCATTTATGGTTATGCCTTTGCAAGCCATTGTTTTTAAACAACCTCCTCACCTTTCGAACTTCAGTATTTACACTTGTCCTTGGCAATATCTGCTGTCATGGAGGTCATGATCACCAACCGATAGATCACTTTCTATCTTCTGTGCAGTTTTCTCTAAATATACCCAGGGCTGTGACTTGTCCATAATCGAGCTACTTCCATACTTCTCAATTATCCGAAATTTGTTAAAATATTCTATTTATTCATTTAAGTTCTCATTTTTTTTGTCATCCTACCCCTTATATTTGCTTTTAGGAAGGTATTTTGTTTTGTTCTCCTATAATTTATATTCCCTTTGTATTCCTTTCCATTTGTAGCCCATCTGTACTTTTAAATGAATACCTCAGAGGTATAAGAGGAATGCATTTAAGATTACTTTGAATTTTTACATAAAATTGAAAATACTTGTATTCAAATTTGGTGTGAATTTCTTCCCCAGATCTTGACTAACATTTTTTCTATGAACCATTCGCACTAAGAGCAATTTTGGGAATGTTTATATTTCCATATTATCAATGCCCAGCAAAATTACTAGTCCTAATCGAAATTGGATGAATTGATATCATTTGTTGAAAAGAGGTATCTGTGATAAACATTATTTACAATTCCTCTAAAACTGAGAAACAGTGTGCGGAGCCTGGGTGGCTCAGTCAATTAAGTGTCTGCCTTCCGCCCAGATCGTGATCCCGAAGTCTCAGGATCGAGCCCCCCACGTTGGGCTCTTTGCTCAGCAGGGAGTCTGCTTCTCCCTCTGACCCTCCGCCCTCTCGTACTCTCTCTCTCACTCTCTCTCTCAAATAAATAAATAAAATCTTAAAAAAAAACTGAGAAACAATGAGGATTTAAAAAAGTAATTGAATGAATGACACTACGCACAGCATATCACCATCACTTGGCCCTATGTAATTAATATTTTTACTGCTCCTTAATTCTCTGTAACTAATATTAAATATGACATTTTGCTATGTTTTATAACAATAGTTTCACATGATTTCAACACATATTCAGTGTAACCTTCCTAGATGCCAGGGACTAGGCTATGCCTAAGAGTGTAGTAAAGGACGAATAATTCCCTGTTCTTCTGAAGTTTATATTCTATTGAACATGGAAAAGAAAAAGGAATTTTTAAATAGGTAATAGAAAATAAATGTCACTTAAAATAGCTGAAGTGTTAGGAAAACATAAAATATATAGAAAGTAAGGGGATCTGAAGTTGTCAGACTTACAAAGAGACAAGGGCAGAAGTGTCAGCATGGGGTTGAGTTCGGTGTTTGGGAAGTTAAAATAGGCCAGAATGATTGTAATATAAGAGGCAAGTGTCGTGGAGCTGGTATCAGATGATGTTGCAAATCAGCAAAGGCCAGATTATGTAAAAGCTTGTCAACTACTTAACAATTTAGATTGTAAATAGAAAGTAACCATAGGGTATCACGCAGTAACTAGGGTGACACAAATCACATTTTGAAAAAAAAAATTATCTGCTTTCCTGAAGTGAATATATAGGCACAGGTGAAACCTGAGAAACCAATTGAGGAGGATATTGAAATAGTCCAGAAGAAAAAGAGCTGGAAATAAGGTGGTAGAGGTAAAGATGGGGGGAAATGGGTAGGTCAAGATATGTTTACAGTTAGAATTAAGGGGTGCCTGGGTAGCACTGCAGTTGGTTAAGTGCTAAGACTCTTGGTTTTTGCTTAGGTTGTGATCTCAGGGTTGTGAGTCGGGGCTCCCCCCTCAGCGCAGAGTCTGCTTAAGACTTTATTTCCCTCTCCCTCTGCCCTCCCCCACTCAAATAAATAAATCTTTTTTTTTTTTAATAAAGTTAGAATAAAGATCTGATGATGGCTTGGATATGGGTGATAAAATAAAGAGAGCAATAAAAGATGATTCATAGTTTTTTGGCTCCAACAATTTGATGCAGATAATTTTCTCATGTGAGGGAGAATAGGATTGGGGGCAAGTTTTAGGATTTTACTGGTGGTATATAGTCAATAGCTCTCTTCCTCACATGCGGGTGATGAAGTCTGCAACTCAGTAGAGAGCTGCAGCATTTTCAGTTCCTTGTTTCTGGCTTCTAGATGACAAGAAATAAATTGTCACTAATTGCTAAGTTTCGTGTCTACATATACACAGATTTAGACTCACACAGAGACAGACATTGGCACACAAACACAAAGACACACATGTATCCTCCTGCATCTTTCACTCATAGTACATGCCGGCACATGTTGACTCTATTAGAAAAGGAAAACTAGGGAGCTGCATTTGTAATTTCAATAAGATTTAATTTAGTTGGTTATTGCCTAATTTTAATTTAGAAAGGCACATAAAGAATTTTCTTTTCCATATTTCCATATTGTCTTCAGATGCATGGGTGGTATTTTCTAAGTCCTTGGCTCATTTCATACCCCTGAGGACCATAGTGTAATTTTCCTTGTTTGTAAATTGATGTAAGCATAAAATATGTTTTCATCCTTTTAAAATAATTATGTCTATTTCTGTATTTCTGTCCTGGCTCCCAGCCTTTTTCTCATGAATTTACCTAATTCCAAAACAATGGAGCAGCTCAACTCTCTTCTGTGCTGGTGTGTAATGGAATCCAGTGCCTCCCGTCTTTCATGCATGTAATTTTATGTGGTCTTATAGAGCTGTAGGACAACTGTCTTTGTCTATTTTTAATGTTACCTTTTGCATTTTATTGATTTTACTACTTCTTAATTTTATTTTTTAGTGAAATTAGACAAGGAATGAACAATGTTGTTGGGATGAGATAATAAGGGATTCAGGAAAAGTTTTTGAAAAGTGAAAAGTGGTATTAGCATCATAAATCTTGATAATTTAAGTCAAGAGAGATTTTAAGATACTAACATATTTCTCTAAACTATTTAATATATGAATTACATTGAACTTTATCTTTTGTAAACTATTTCATATATGCGTGTGTGCATATTTATGTGGATAAAGTCAATCATCATTATTGTCATTATTCGTGAATTCTATATTTGCAAATTTGCATACTCACTAAAATGTATTTTTAATCTGCAAATCAATACTTGTGGCATTTTTGTGGTCATTCATGGACATGAACATTCACAGAAAAGTGAAAAATTTTAGTTGCCTGGTACTCACATTGCTAGCTGAGGTCTAACAAGGCATGGCTCCAGCTTTTTGTTTCAGTTCTCATATTGTAAGCAAGTGTCCTTTTATTTTACTGCCACATTTTTCACTTTTTGTGCTTTTTGTTGATGTCAGTGTTTAAAACAACACCTAAGCATAGAGGTAAAGTGTTTTTTCCTGTTCTAAGAGCAAGAAGGCTGTGATTGTGCTTTACAGAGAAAATATTTCTGTTGTATAAGCTTTGTTCAGACATGAGTTATAGTTCTGTTGGCTATGAGTTCAATGTTAATGAATCAACAATATATATTAAACAACGTTTATTTTTTTTTTTAAACAATGTTTTTTTTGTTTGTTTTTTTTGCGGGGGTGTAGGGAGTACACCAGAGTGGGGTGGGGAGGAGCAGAAGGAGAGGGAGAGAGAAAGAGAATCTTAAGCAGGCTCCATGCCCAGCTCAGAGCTTGTCTCTGGGCTTGATCTCACAACCCTGAGATCATGACCTGAGCCAAAATCAAAAGTTAGATGCTTAACTGACTGAGCCACCAGGTGCTCCAAACAAGATATGTTCATTTATTTATTTATTTATTTTTATTTATTTATTTTTTAAAGATTTTATTTATTTATTTGACAGAGAGAGAGACACACAGTGAGAGAGGAAACACAAGCAGGGGGAGTGGGAAAGGGAGAAGCAGGCTTCCCGCGGAGCAGAGAGCCTGATGCAGGGCTCAATCCCAGGACCCTGGGACCATGACCTGAGCCGAAGGCAGACGCTTAACGACTGAGCCACCCAGGCGCCCCAAACAAGATATGTTTAAATAAATACACATAAAAGACAGTTATTTATTATCAGTCAACCCAAATGTATGACCAGTGGCTCACAGGAACCTAAGTCTGTATTTCTCCAAACAGCCATGGTTTTGTATTCTCTAATTCAGACTTCTCAGTGGCTTTATAGAACATAAGTACCACAAATAATGTGAATCATGTGTGTGCATACACACAGACACACACAAGAACCTTGTGTGTTTGTAAGGGTATAGTAAGCAGAGTATGAATGATGCCTTCCCCCAAAGATGTCCATGTTCTAATTACTGGAAATAGTAAATGTTAATATTTTTAAAAGGGACTTTGTTGATTCAACTAAGTTGATGACCTGGAGAGGGGAGATTATCCTGGATTAACTGAGTAAATCCAATGTAATCACAAGGATCCTTAAAATGAAAGAGAGAGGCAGATTGAGATGCGACTACAGAAGGACTGGTCAAAGAGATGCAGTGCTCCCGGCTTTGAAGTTGGAGGGAGGGAGCCATAAACCAAGGAATGTGGACGGTTTCTAAAAGTTGGAAAGGGCAATGAAACAGACTCCCCCCCCGAAATCTCCAGAAGGAGTACAGCTGTACCAACATTTTGACGTTAGCTCAGTGAGAGTTATGTGGGACTTCTAACTCATAGAACTGCAAGATTCTGTGTTGTTATAAATCATTTTGTTTGTGGAAATTTGTTATAGCAGCAGTCAAAACTAATGTCTATTTCCCTAACTCCACGACCCTATTATTTCAACTCCAGATTTATCTTTCATTTCTACCTAATCCTTATGTGGATAACCTTAGCTTGAACTAACTAACTAAATAAATAAATATAAATAAAAATAAAAATTGTAACTTGTACTCTCCAACGTATAGATTCTCCACTATTTGACATAGAAACAATAAATGCAGTCATGAACAAGGAGGCACCAGCTATTTGTATAGCTCTACTTCCCATGAGATTTTCCTGCCAGGAGACTCTTTCCGAGCCCCACTAGGCCAGTAACACAGACTGCCCTATGTTTGACACCTGAAAATTGTATAATTCTTAAAATTCTCTATTCCATTAATTTTTTATCACCAGATCTCTTAACTTTCTGAAAATGTTCCTCTAGTTTCTGTACCTGCTTTTTCTGTCCTCTTACTTAATAAAACCCTGGGATTCATCCCTGGTTCTTTGAGCTTCTTATTCATTAATCCTCTCGTTTAGTTACCTAAAGTCTCTCTTTTATTACAGATATGCTGAAGAAGCGCTAAGCTGAATCTCTAGCACAGACCCCTCTCCTGAACTCCATATTCAATATCCAAGTACTTATTCAACATCTTTACCTATATATATCAGAGACACCTCAAAATCAATATGACATCCGCACACATTTCCTGGTTCTTAATCAGCTGTTACTCATCTTTGTTTTTAGACTACCATGTAGGTAGTTGCCAATAAAAGCTGACAGTCCTTCCTGGCCTTGTCATCTGCATTACCTAGGCAAATCGCACTGTTAATGTTTCTGAAATAATTCTCAAACATTAATCTTCTGCCCCACTATTATGACCTCTATAGTTATTATGTTTCTAACTCAGAAAACTTCCAGAACATCCTGGTTTTGTTTTGGTCCTGTTCAAATCTATCTTCCACTGAATTGCCAGAATAGTCTGCCTAAAATTCAACTTCCACGTTTACGTTACCTTGCTTCAAACTCTTCAGTGGCACCAAACTATCAATTCAATAAAAGTAAAACTTTTTAATAGGACATGCAAAGCTTTCTCTGATCTGGTTCCTGCCTACCTCTCAGTCTCTGTTTACTCCTTAACTCATGCTTTATATGCCCCAACACCACACACTTACCTTTTTTCTATTTGTACTACAGACTGATGGACTCTCTTACCTCATTGTTTTTGTTTATGATGTCCCTCGGTTTGCAATATCTTTTTACCAATATTGTTATGGAAAATACCAACCCATTTCAACTTTTTTAAAAAAATATATTTCAGTTTCTTTATCAAGAAATCTTTTCTTAACTTCTTCCCACATCAAGTTCATCTAGGAGCTTCTTATCTGTTCTCTCATCTGCCTGTAAAAATTACTATCATTATACCTGCCATAACACCAGATCATTTTCTGTCCTGTATCTGTCTCACTGATTAAATCATGAGCTTTGTAAAAGTAAGGACCCTAAATGATTCATCCTAGCACAACAGGGTATCAGTGTGTGAGGGAATGAATACTTGATGATCTGTTGGGGACGTATTCCCTGTCTGGTTGATCTAGTGTGTTTGATATGTCCTGTGTGTTTTAGTACAGAGATTTTGCATATTCTTTCTGGCTGCCGCTTGCTCCACCTCGTAACAATCAAACTAATCAAAACCAATGGAATGCAATTAAATAAATAGCACATTTAAATAGCACATTCCTTTATTGGACATTTGTTAAAATGACTTTTTCCTAGTACAAATTCAGAAACCTTGTACAGAAATCTTGTACGTCAAGACATAGAAATACACATGACTAAATATGATAGAAGCTTCTTGTCTGCATCCTCATTTTTAAACTCAAGGGGGACTGACTTATCTGTGAATGCAACCTTATCATTACGCATTTCCTCAGAAGTGTGGCTATAATGAATACTGGCCAAAGTCTCAGGAAAGTAGGTCACTGTAACTATAAACATATGTTTTAATGATAAAAAAAAAACTTGTTAATACAGTACAACTAATTAGATTAACAAAATATGTTATAAAATTTCTAAAGAAAATGAGAAAGAACTTACATTGAAATAGAGACAAACAGGGGCACCTGGGTGGCTCAGTGGTTAAGCGTCTGCCTTCGGCTCAGGTCATGGTCCCAGGGTCCTGGGATCGAGCCCCGCATCGGGCTCCCTGCTCAGCGGGAAGCCTGCTTCTCCCTCTCCCACTCCCCCTGCTTGTGTTCCCTCTCTCGCTGTGTCTCTGTCAAATAAATAAATAAAATCTTTAAAAAAAGAGAGAAAAGAAATAGAGACAAACACTATTACTCAAATCTAGACATAGCAGTTTACTTCACACCAACAAAAATTAGCTTATAACGTAAGTATAAACTAAGTCATCCTTTAAAAGTTAAAGATATGATGATAACCTTTTTCACTTGCTGATTAAAAGTTCTCATGAGGTTTACTCGTTTTGTCCATATGATTTATGTTGTCATTATTAAATCTGGAAAAGTGAGATTATATCTCCTTCCTATAGGAAAATAAGATTTTTCTAATTTTTCTGTTTATAAACTGTCTCAACTTTTTTGCATGCTATATTCACCCACTTTATTTTTCTGAAACAGTTGTAAGCCTCCCAGTCAATGAAACTCTGAAAATCACAAATTTGATTGTTGACTTTATACACATACCTTCACAGAACAAATAAGAGTATTTTGACAGGACTCATCAGCTTATATTTTTTAGCTACCATGTCTATAGTATGCTGAATTTTCTTAATATTTGTGAATAATATTTCTATTATTATAAATCCATGCATCTAAATAAATTATATTCACATATTTAATATATGGAAGGTTGACTTTCCTGTTAATGATTTCAAAGGCATATCAAAACATTTTAATATGTCAATGAGGGTTAAATGATTTAATATGCAAAATTTTAAAAATGATATATTTTCTAGAATCAATCTCACCTTAACAATTTCTTAGTTTATCTTCTGTTACATTGTGACTTTTAGAAAAAAAAAAAACATTCAGAACATCTTTAGAACACCTTCACACTTGTACAGATACTTTCATATTTTACTTAAACATATTTCATTAGGCTTTTTCTTACTCCTCTATAGTATAAACTCATATAATAAGAAAAATGTCACTAAATTAAGACCAATCAGGAGAATCAAATGGCAATTTTTGAAGAAAAAAGTTATTTAGCACAGGAAAATCTTGTTAAAGTTTATGCAGTGTAATTCGAGTTTTAAGTATCTTTGCAAAAACAGTGGGAAGGGAATAATAGATGTGCATGATAAAAGAAAGAAAAGCAGTACAGTGCATGAAAATTAATTAGATAGTCATTGGAAGAAGTAGTTCAAACAAGTGTGTAATCTACAACACTAGGAGGATGTTGGTAGCTGAAACAGAAATAGAGGGAGAAAAATTAATATTATTAAATGATGTTTGATTTCATGTCTATTAGGCTTGATGTACATAGTTAATACCTAACAGTATTAACCTAGAGATGCTATGAGATGGATAGAATTAGCTCCATTTTACTGATGCAGAAAATGCCCCCCAGATTGTTCAGGTCACTTTCTTCAAAGTTACAGAAGTATCAACTATAAAAGCTTGGAATTCAAACCAAGTTTGACACCAAAGGCTGTGTTTTCAACCACTCTGCAATGGAATGAATAACATTAACATTAAAAATGAAGAAAATATAACAAAAATAAAACATTAACAAAAATATTAATGAGAAGGAAAATGAGAACAAGGAGCAGAGCTTGGGAATTCCCACCCACACCTCAAAAAAAGAAGAGAAATTATTAAGACCCATGAGGAAGAGCCCAGGAATATGAAAAAAAAAATCAGAAAAGAACAATGTAGCAAAAAAAGAAGGGAGAATTTCTACAGTGAGAGGATAGTCAACTGTATGAAATGCAGCAGTGTTTAATTTTAAAAAATGAAGTCAAGGAAATTAAATTTGGGACTTGATTTTTTTTTAAAGATTTTATTTTTATTTTTCAACACAGAGAGAGAGACAGCGAGAGAGGGAACTCAAGCAGGGGGAGTGGGAGAAGCAGGCTTCCCACGGAGCAGGGAGCCCGATGTGGGGCTCGATCCCAGGACCCTGAGATCATGACCTGAGCCGAAGGCAGACACTTAATGAGTGAGCCACCCAGGTGCCCTGGGACTTGATTTTTATTATTAGTTTTGGAGTAGGTAATTACAAATTACAATAGACTACTATGCTGTAGGTAAAACCAGGAGGGAAGCAAGAAGATAGATGGTGAGGAAATAGGGTAGATAACTACAGACCTCACCCTCTTCTGTGCTCTTGAGCAGCCACTTCAGTTAAATTTTGCTCTATTAATAGAAATTTCATTCTGACTTGACTCCTTCCTTCCTTCCTTCCTTCAATTTATTTGTGTCTTCTACTTACATATATATTTGTGGGATACTTTTTCTTAAATAATTAAATGCCAACCAAAATGGGATTTTAAAAAATTCCCTTTTCCTTTCAGGTTATTACCACACTTTGAATACCGAAGCCCAGTCTTTATTCATTGGCTGTGTATAAAATAAAGAATAGGGATTGGTACTTAGCATATTTATATTTAAAAAGTCAAACCGTGCCCTAGAAAACAGATTGGGAAGAAGGCATCATCAAAGCAAGGAAGAAATCAAAAAAAAAAAATAATCCAAGATTGAAGAAAAGGAGGGGGGGTTTGAGAGGG
>NW_022589708.1:23180235-23260935 GCF_004348235.1 Phoca vitulina | reverse complement strand
AAAGAAAGAAAGAAAGAAAGAAAGAAAGAAAGAAAAAGAAAGAAAGAAAGAAAGAAAGAAAGAAAGAAAGAAAGAAAGAAAGAAAGAGAAAGAAAGAAAGAAAAAAAGAAAGAAAGAAAGAAAGAAAGAAAGAAAAAAAGAAAGAAGAAAGAAAGAAAGAAACAAAAAAGAAAGAAGAAAGAAAGAAAGAAAGAAAGAAAGAAAGAAAGAAAGAAAGAAAGAAAGAAAGAAAGAAAGAAAGAAAGAAAAAAGAAAGAAAGAAAGAAAGGAAGAAAGAACCCAAATAAAATTTTAATTGGCTGGGGAATATTGATCCTGGAGCTGGGGCAGGGGGTTGGGGGGCATCAATATGCAGCAGAGAACAAGATTCTGTCTCCTAACCTACTAACCTATAGATATATGGAAACAAAGAGACATCAGTCAGCTGAAGGATGGATTGGCCTAAAAGGTTGAAGATACAAGATTGTTTAGTTCTCAGTGCTGGGGCAAACCAAACTGTTTATGAGAACTGAAATCATCTATATCAAGGGTCACAAGTTTTGTGTGTGTGTAAAAGGCCAGATTATAAATACTTTATAATTTAGAGGCCAAAGTCTACTTTCTTTGTAGTACAAAAACAACCAAAGACAAGGACTAAATCAGTGGGTGTGGCTGTGTTCTAATACAGTTTTATTTACAAAAACAGGAGGAGGCATTTTTCCCCAGGAACTTGCCAAAAGACCCATAAAATGTTAAATGGAAACTTTGAGAGGACAGATTGCATCCCAACACTCCATGGAACCCTTGCATGAAAGCATACCCTCACTGTGTCTCTCAATCTCAAACTATTATATCAAAATCTATCCCCAATCCTAGCTAAACCTTGAAAACCACACATCAAACCTAACATCCAAATTTCATAAATATCCTAATTTTGACCTGGGACAGTACTAAGGCAAGACAGTACTTTCCTTTATTGCTGAAAGCAATAAATTCAGCTTGGTCTTCTCAAAAAAAAAGTGTTGATTATATTAAAGGAGCTAGGTTGTGACACTTGCCTCATGCCAACTATCCTTTACTTTCCTCATTCTCTCTTCCTTCTGGAACATACACCTGCCCTATCTCTTCATGGTACTGTAGGCCCTTTAAGATGCCATTCAACTGATCTCTTCACCACGACTCTGTTCCTTACATTCTGTGATGAAAAGTCATTTCCTTATAACTTGGGATACCCATATATTTATTTATTTTTTCTCAGAATACTGCCATGGGGGAAAAAAGGATATATGGAATTTGGAGTAAGGGAGATCTGGGTTTGAATATTAGGCTTAACATCCATGAATTGGATAGTGTTAGACCTGCTTCTTACCATCTTTCATTCACTTTTCCTCTTTTATAAAATAACATCATTACAATCCACTTTACATAATTGCTTAAATGACTAAATGATATAGTGAAGTTAACTAAATTTTGTTCTTTACATATTGTGTTTCAACCGTTGTGGTAGAAAATTTCAATATAGTTTGTATTTCTTTTTTTTTTTTTAAAGATTTTATTTATTTATTTGAGAGAGAGAATGAGAGACAGAGAGCACAAGAGGGAAGAGGGTCAGAGGGAGAAGCAGACCCCCCCTGAGCAGGGAGCCCGATGTGGGACTCGATCCCGGGACTCCAGGATCATGACCTGAGCCGAAGGCAGTCGCTTAACCAACTGAGCCACCCAGGTGCCCAGAATATAGTTTGTATTTCTAAAGTTTCACCTATCTATAGTTACCAAACACATTTAGGATTTTTCTCAACAAACTTTATTATATTTAATCCTTTCTAATTTGTTAGGTTATTTTATATAATTTTGGATTCTCTACTTGTCATTTTGCTTCAGATACTAGTGTTATTGAATCTAACACAGTAGTCATTGATCAGAAACTCAGTAAATACTTTGAATAAATACTGTAAAGAAGAATGGAGAGTTAAAATCTAAACTGATCAGTTTTGTTCTTAATTGTTGAGGAGAATGTCTTTAGATCCAACATATTCAACTTCTCTGAACTAATTAAATTTTCCTATCCCCGAACCAATTTTATGTTAAACTTATCTTTCATTCTGCATAATACCTCAAAATATGAGCAAAATTTAATTGTTTAACAATCATATGAATGTATTTTCCTGAGTCACCTAATAGCAAAATTATGTTAAATAATTTTTCTAAATTATGAGGGTAACCAATGACAAAATGCAAGCTTGTGAACAGCACAAAGATTCACCTTTAAAATTCTGCTATGTGTCATACATGTGCAGACCTAAACTCATGTCTGTCATAGAAGCAAAAACAAGGTGCCTTCTGAACCACAGTAAGAAAGACCTTCAAAATCTTATTTTGGAATATGGATAATGTGGGTAAGATTGTTTGAAAACCAATTAGAGATATAAAAATGGATATTCAGGAAAGGACTAATAACAAGTGTATTTAGATTTGCCTTGTTCTTCTATTATGGACCTTAGTGTTAATATTATTGAATAGCAGTTTGGAGTGGGTCACAGCAAATTGCTTTGGTATCTTTGGGCTTGCAATGTATTTGCTTCGCCTGAATTAGTTGACTTCATTATTTTGTGACACTTGAAGCAAATATTAACATAGCACAAGCATTTAAAGAGAGATATTGTTTAATTTCAGAGAATAAACCTTTCATTGTAGTTCCTCTGAAGTTCTAGAACTTAATAGGTGGACCAACAGGAGAAAAGAGAAAAATAGATTATAAAGGATAAAGGTGAAATTTGTGTGCACTTTCTCATGGGAACTTAATTTCTCTGAGAACAGATTGGAAATTTCTTTCAAATTACATTTTCTGTAAAAAAAAATAGATTTTAACCAGGGAAAGGGAGTGTTTAGTACTGATGACCATGAGAACAACACATGTCTAATTTCAAGTTTAGATAGCAGAGTTCAAGGGTGAGATTCAGGTTTAGAAATCAAGCCTTCTATATTCTTGCTTAAATTGTAACAGTACTCAGGAGATGGCATTCCTTAGATAAATAATCCTTTTTTTACAATGCAATAAAGAGACTTGTTTTGTTTTGTTTTAACAAGTTAGATTTTGTATTTATACAAGTATTTCAGAATGATTACTTTTCTGTTCAATTGTTTCCCATGTTTAGTTCCTCTTAAGACTAAGGATGTTACAGAATACCATAATCCAGGATCATTTTGCTTCTCCCAATTCACTTTTCAAGTGTTTATGTCCTTCATAAGGAATTTGGTTCCTTTCCACCCCTTATTAAGCCTGGTGATGGGTATTAAAGAGGGCACGTACTGAATGGAGCACTGGGTATTATACGCAAACAATGAATCATGGAACACTACATCAAAAACTAATGATGTAATGTATGGTGATTAACATAACATAATAAAAAAAAAGAAAACCATTGACTCTGAAGTTAAATCTAAAAGATAAAATTATCAAATGACATTTCATGTGTTTATATCCTTCATACTACAGCTCCCTTTCTTTCCTGCAGGGATGGAGAAGGTACAGGATAATATAATAGAAAAATTACAGGCTTGAAATTTAAAAAGTATAATGGGCAAAGACCAAGAGAGTTTTAATGTTCCTGCATTAATGGAGATGGGCAGGATGCTTTGTGTTGGAGGGGCAGGATGAAGGAGAGGGGGAGGGGAGAGAGAGGGAGCTATTTATTTAAATGAAATTACTGAAAACACATTATGAATTACATAAATTTTAAACTTGCGTTCTTTCACTGTGACAAACGTCTTATATCTCTAAAGCATGTGTCCAATAAATCATCTTGATTTAGATACACATTTTTAAGTGGATAAAGAGATAGGCACAAATTACTGAACCAGGAAACACAATTGGAAGGACAAGATGGCCAGAGAAATGAGGAAAGGAGATTATACTTTCAGCTTGGGAATTATTTAGCTCTATAAAGTGTCTAAGTACAATCTTCGTTGTTAGCAAAATCTCAACATTCACTTAAGTGCTTTTGCAATTAGACTTACATCTTTTAGTTGTGCCTTAAACGCCGTAGGTAAAAATAACATCATTATCATCAATATCATATTAGATTTTCTTTTCATTCCAGCCCCCCCCAAAAAAAGTGTGTCTTAAAAAACAGAGAAAGACATGTATCATATGGTCTCACTGATATGAGGAATTCTTAATCTCAGGAAACAAACTGAGGGTTGCTGGAGTGGTAGGGGGTGGGAGGGATGGGGTGGCTGGGTGATAGACATTGGGGAGACTATGTGCTATGGTGAGCGCTGTGAATTGTGTAAGACTGTTGGATCACAGACCTGTACCTCTGAAACAAATAATACATTATAAGTTAAAAAAAAAAAAAAAAAAAAGAAGATAGTAGGAAAGGAAAAATGAAGGGGGGGAATTGGAGGGGGAGACGAACCATGAGAGACTATGGACTCTGAGAAACAAACTGAGGGTTCTAGAGGGGAGGGGGTGGGGGGATGGGTTAGCCTGGTGATAGCTATTAAAGAGGGCACGTTCTGCATGGAGCACTGGGTGTTATATGCAAACAATCATGGAACACTACATCAAAAACTAATGATGTAATGTATGGTGATTAACATAACATAATAAAATAAAATTTAAAAAAATAGAGATTAAATGCCTGGAATATACTAAGTACTATATTAGTGTTTCATAAATACATAAATAAAAATAAAATGAATGAACATTTAAAAAAATACAGATTAAAACTTTAAAGATGTTTAAAGTTAAACTAATTTTTAAAATGTACATTTGTACAGTAATATTTCAAGACATGAGATTCAAAACTCATTCTTCTCTCCTGGTGAGTCAAAAGATTATAAAGCAGGAAGTTGAGTTAATCCAACCTTCAAACACAAAATGAGACTCCAGAACAAGACTAGACAAGAAAGAAAGTGCCTTGCTCAACAGCAAACCAAAACTAGCAGAAGCTTGATCTTTAAGAAAACAATTGTAGAAAAGCTTCCCTAAGGGTAGGATATAAAACTATGCAGATCAGAAATAAGCATCAAAAGTTTTGAAAACTGGAAAGCTCTTTATTAGTGACTCCAGTGGTTTGGATTGTTGTTTATTTTGGGAAAAAAAAAAAAAAAAGGGAAAAATTGGAGTGAGACTTGATGGAATTTTCTCTTTGCTGTATAATAATGTCTAAAGATTAACTTCTGAGATTTTAATTTATGATGCATGAATACAACACACATTTATAGATCTATGTATTTCATGTCCATTGAAATTCAAAGACTAAGTAGGGAATCCTGTCTCATGTCATGGAACTCAGAGCTCATGAACTAAATTTCTGCCATTATTTATATATAGAATTATGTTTTTCCTTTATTATAAGACTATACAAGAAGGGGAACTTTTATGTGTATATTAAACATTACATTTTCTTCCATCTTGAAAGAGTGCTAGCAAAACAACTTCTATAGGAGATGGACAGGTTGTTATTGAATACTGAACAACTAATGATATTGTTCTTGCATTTAATCCTTGAACCACTCTCCTTTTAGCAACAACGAATAAGTAGAATAGAACTTTATATTTCAAACTTTGAGCTTTTAAAAAATTGTTCCTGAGAGATCCCACTAAATAAAAACTTCTGAGATTTTTGGAAAAAGACATTACACTTAAAGTAAAATAGCTTTAATACTAATTAACAAATGACACAAAGAAAAGTTCAGGCGAACCTCTGATACACTAAAAATAAATGTATTTTTTTCATGGTAAGAATTACTTAATTTAAAAAAAAAACAACAAATTGTGTGTTCCTGTGTGAAAATTTATTTATATCCCTATTTTTATTTATACCTATAACAATTTTTTAATATAATTAGCTGAAATAATATTATGCTTCAGTCTAATAAGAAACTAAAAAAAGTTGGGGTGGATTTGGGAAGTTTATTTTGCTTTGTGAATTTCTCTTTTTGTTTATTTAAAAATTTTATTACTGAAGCATAGATGAAGCACAATGTTATATAAGTTTCAGGTATACAAGTTCTATACAGTTCTATACATTATACAATGCTTACCACTTTAAGTATAGTCTTCATCTGTCACTATGCAAAATTGTTGCAATATTATTGACTATATCCCTATGCTGTAATTATCATTTCTGTGACTTATTTTATAACTAGAAATTTGTACCTCTTAATCCCCTTCATCTATTTCATCTGATCCCCCAACTCCTTCCCCTCTGGCAACTACTAGTTTGTTCTCTGTATTTATGAGTCTGTTTCTGCCTTTTGTTTGTTCATTTGTTTTGTTTTTTAGATTCCACATATAAGTGAAATCATATGGTATTTGGCTTTCTCTCTCTGACTTAACTGCCCTATCATAATACCTGCTAGGTCCATCCGTGTTGTCACAAATGGCAAGATCTTATTCTTTTTATGGCTAATATTCCTTTTTGTGTATAATCATCTTTACTCATCACTCCATGGACACTTAAGTTGCTTGCATATCTAAGCTATTGTAAATAATGCTGCAATAAACATAGCAGTGCATTTATCTTTTCAAATTAGTGTTTTTGTTTTCTTTAGGTAAATACCTAATAGTGGAATTACTGGTTTGTATGGTATTTCTTTTTAAATTTTCTTTGAGGAAACACAGTACTGTTTTTTACAGTAGTTGGACCAATTTACATTTGCACCAACAGTGCAGGAGGGCTCCCTTTTCTCCATATCCTCACCAACACTTGTTATCATCAATCTCTTTTTAAATTACCTTTTGCTCATATGTTGAATTAACTCAATTCAGACTTGCCAAGACTGGGATATCAAAACTATTTGCTTGATATCATCAGAAACACTGCACTGTTGAGAACATCATATAGATTAAGTAAAACAGACATTCTTTCTCTTCTTTGAGAATTTTAATTAGCAAATTAACTACTGATTGGTCTTCCCTTGAAATCCGTTGTCTTTTATTTATCTGCAAAAGTGTGCTATGGTATATTCTTTTTTTTTTTTTTTTAAAGATTTTATTTTTTTTTTATTTATTTGACAGAGAGAGAGACCGCGAGAGAGGGAACACAAGCAGGGGGAGGGGGAGAGGGAGAAGCAGGCTCTCCGCGGAGCAGGGAGCCCGATGTGGGGCTCGATCCCAGGACCCTGGGATCATGACCTGAGCCGAAGGCAGACGCTTAACGACTGAGCCACCCAGGCGCCCCAACTATGGTATATTCTTTAAACCCTTTCAGAAATACAAAAAAATTTCCTTTCCATAGTTCTGATGTTTTTTCCAGTACAAAATGAGCTCAGCTCTAATTTTCTGATTTGTATATCTCTGCAAGTATCAGCTAATGTGTAGATTTTAAAGGCAGGTAAGAACATCTGGTAAGGAGTGGCTGGGTGGCTCAGTCAGTTAAGCATCTGCCTTCGGCTCAGGTCATGATCCTGAGATCTTGGGATCCAGCCCCATGACGGGCTCCCTGCTCAGTGGGGAATCTGCTTCTCCCTCTCCTTTTCCCCTCCCCCACTCTGTTCATGCTCTCTCTCAAATAAATAAATAAAATCTTGAAAACAAAAAAAATTCTGATAAAAAAATATGGCAGCAGCTACCTCACTTTGAGAAAATAGTTTTTGATTATTTGAATCAATTCATTTATTTGCTTAAAAGTATAACCTAAAGAATTTGGAAATAAATGAACTTATTAAGGTAGAGTACCAAAATCGTGAACAATACAAGACAGTTTATACTAGTGTTAATTTATATGATATAGACCGGTTCTTCAAAGATGTTGATGTACTTATAAGTCACCTGAGAATCTTGTTAAAAATGCAGTTTTAGATTCAGGAGTACTGGGGTAAAACCTGAAATTGGTGTTTCTAACAATCTTCCAAATAATGCTGCTACCACTGGCCTTGGAACAGCCTTGAGGTATTAAGGGGATCAGCCATAACTGCTGTGAATGTTAGAGACAGAATTGTGATGCCACAAGCTTTGGTTTTCTTTTTCAATATTCCTCTGGCTATTCAGGGCCTTTCTGGTTCCATACAAATTTTAGGATTATTTGTTCCATCTCTGTGAAAAAATGTTGATGGTATTTTGCATTGAATGTGTAGATTGCTCTGGGTAGCATAGACATTTTCACAATATTTGTTCTTCCAATCCATGAGCATGGAATGTTCTTCCATTTCTTTCTATCTTCTTCAATTTCTTTCATAAGTGTTCCATAGTTTTCATAGTACAGATCTTTTATCTCTTTCGTTAGGTTTATTCCTAAGTATCTTAGGGTTTTTGGTGTAGTTGTAAATGAGATTGATTCCTTGATTTCTCTTTCTGCTGCTTCATTATTGGTGTATAGAAATGCAACTGATTTCTATACATTGATTTTATATCCTGCAACTTTGCTGAATTCCTGAACCAGTCATAGCAATTTTTTTGTAGAGTCTTCCAGGTTTTCTACATAGAGTATTATGTCATCTACAATTAGTGAAAGTTTGACTCCTTCTTTGCCAATTCGGATTCCTTTTATTTCCTTTGGTTGTCTGATTTTTGAGGCTAGGACTTCCAGTACAATGTTGAACAACATTGGTGAGAGTGGACATTCCCTGTCATGTTCCTGACCTTAGGGGAAAACTCTATTTTTACCCATTGAGGATGATATTAGCTGTGGGTTTTTTGTACATGGCCTTTATGATGTTGAGGTATGTTCCTTCTATCCCTACTTTCTTGAGGGTTTTTATCAAAAGAAAGGATGCTGTATTTTGTCATATGCTTTTCCTGCGTCTATTGAGAGGATCATATGGTTCTTATCCTTTCTTTTATTAATGTGGTATATTACACTGATTGATTTGTAGATGTTGAACCACTCTTGCAGAAGAGGAATAAATCCCACTTGATCATGGTGAATAATCCTTTTAATGTACTGTTGGATTTGATTAGCTAGTATCTAGCTGAGAATTTTTGCATCCATTTTCATCAGGGATATTAGTCTGTAATTCTCCTTATTAGTGGGGTCTTTGGTAATAAAGGTAATATTAGCCTCATAGAATGAGTTTGGAAGTTTTCCTTCCATTTCTATTTTTTGGAACAGTTTCAGAAGAATAGGTATTAATTCTTCTTTAAATGTTTGGTAGAATTCCCCTGGGAAGCCATCTGGCCCTGGATTCTTGTTTGTTGGGAATTTTTGATTACTGATTCAATATTTGTTCTTATGAGTCTGTTCAAGTTTTCTATTTCTTCTTGTTTCAGTATTGGTAGTTTATATGTTTCTAGGAATTTATCCATTTCTTCCAGATTGCCCAATTTGTTGGCATATAATTTTTCATAATACTCATACTTGTTTGTATTTCTGCAGTGTTGGTTGTGATCGCTCCTCTTTTATTCATGATTTTATTTGTTTGGGTCCTTTCTCTTTTCTTTTTTTATAAGTCTGGCTGGGGGTTTATCAATTTTGTTCATTCTTCCAAAGAACCAGTTCCGAATTTCATTGACCTGTTCTACTGTTTTTTTGTTTGTTTTTTTTATTTCTATATCATTGATTTCTGCTCTAATCTTTATTAATTCTCTTCTGCTGGGTTTAGCCTTTATTTGCTGTTCTTTTTCCAGCTCCTTTTGGCGTAAGGTTAGGTTGCGTATTTGAGACTTTTCTTGCTTCTTGAGGAAGGTTTGTATTGTTATATAATTCCCTCTTATGACCACTTTGCTGCATCCCAGGGGTTTTAGACTGCCGTGTTTTCATTTTCATTTGCTTCCATATATTTTTTTTTCTTCTTTAATTTCCTGGTTAACCCATTCATTCTTTATTAGGATGTTCTTTAACTTCCATGTATTTGTGGTCTTTCCAAATTTTTTCTTGTGGTTGACTTTAAGTTTCATAGTGTTGTGGTCAGAAAACATGGATGGTATGATCTTGGTCTTTTTGTACTGGTTGAGGCCTGATTTGTGACCCAGTATGTGATCTATTCTGGAGAATGTTCCTTGTGCACTCAAAAAGAATGTGTATTCTGCTGCTTTAAGATAAAATGTTCTGAATGTATCTGTTCATATGGCCCAGTGTATCATTCAAAGCCATTGTTTCCTTGTTGAATTTCTGCTTAGATTATCCATTCATTGCTGTGAGTGGGGTGTTAAAGTCCCCTACAATTATTGTGTTATTGTCAATGAGTTCCTTCATGTTTGCTATTCATTGATTTATATACTTGGCTGTTTCCAAGTTGGGGCCATAAATATTTACAATTGTAAGATCTTTTTCGATAGACCCCTTTATTATGATATAGTACCCTTCTTCATCTCTTGTTACAGTCTTTGGTTTTAAATCTAGTTTGTCTGATATAAGAATGGCTACTCCAGCTTTCTTTGAATGTCCATTAGCATGATAAATTGTTCTCCACCCACTCACTTTCAATCTGGAGGTGTCTTTGTGTCTAAAATGAGTCTCTTATAAGAAGCATATCAAAGTGCCTTTTTTTTTTTTACCCATTATGATACCTTATATCTTTTGATTGGAGCATTTAATCTACTTACATTCAGAATAATTATTGATAGATATGAATTTAGTACCATTGTATTGCCTATAATGTCGCTGTTCCTGTAGGTTGTCTCTGTTCTTTTCTAGTCTTTGTTGCTTTCCCGCTCAAAGGGTCCCCTTTAATATTTCTTACAGAGCTGGTTTTGTGTTTAGGAGCTCCTTTAGTTTTTGCTTGTCTTGGAAAGTCTTTATCTTTCCTATTCTGAATAACAGCCATGCTGGTAAAATATTCTTGGCTACACATTTTTCCCATTTAGCATGTTGAATATATCATGTCCCTGTCTTCTGGCCTTCCAAATATCTGTGGATAGGTCAGTGGCTGCCCTTATGTATCTACCCTTGTAGGCTAAGGATCTTTTGTCTGTTGCTGCCTTCAGAATTCTCTGTCTTTGTATTTTGCAAGTTTCATTATGGTATGTCTTGGTGTTGACCTGTTTTTGTTGATTTTAAGGGGAGTTCTTTGTGTGTCTTGGACTGAATGCCTGTTTCCTTCCCCAGATTAGGGAAGTTCTCATCTATAATATGTTCAAATAAACCTTCTGCCCATTTTTCCTGCTCTTCTTCTTCTGGGGCTCTTATGATACAGATATTATTATGCTTTATGGAATAGCTGAGTTCCCTAAATCTATATTCATGATCTAATAGTTTTTTTTCCTCTTCTTTCAGCTTCATTATTTTCCATGATTTTATCTTCTATATCACCTATTCATTCCTGTGCTTCTCCCAGCCTCATTGTGATTGCATCCAATCGGTTTTGCCTCTCAGTTATAGTATTTTTTATTTTGGCCTGACTAGTTTTTAGTTCTTTTATCTCTGAAACAAGGGTTTCTCTGGTGTTTTCTATGCTTCTTTCAGGCCCAGCTAGTATTCCTATGACTGTTGTTCTAAATTCTTGTTCAGATACATTGCTTATATCTGTTTTGAGCAAATCCTTTGCTGTGATTTCTTCTTGATCTTTCTGTTGGGGAGAATTCCTCCATCTTGTCATTTTGTCTAGGATTCTGTGTTTGCATGTTATGAAAGCTTATTATGTTTCCTGCTCCTGAGAGTAATGCTGTATTAAGAAGGGGTCATACACTGTCCAGGGCCTCGTGCTTCAACAAGTGTTTCTGGTGTATGCCGTGTGCACTCTACTGTTGTGTTTTGGCTGCTCTTTCCCACAGGTCAGTCCTCTGCAGAATTCCTCCTTGCTTGCAGTGGGGAGTGTTTGAATCTTTAATTAAGTGTGCTTTGACTTGTTTGTAAAATAAGCCTGATAGAAAAAAAAAAAAAAAATCCTGATCCAAGAAACGAGAGAAGGAAAAGGAATAAAAAAGCAAACAAACAGACAAATGGAAAACTATAAGCTTAATTCCACAGAAAAAGAGAGAAGGAAAAAAGAAAAAAAGAAAAAGAAAAGAAGCTTAATCCAAAAAATGAGAAAAGGAAACAAGCAAAGAAAAAAAAAAAAAAAAAACTATGAGCCTGATTCCAAAGAAAAAAGAAAAAAGAGAGAGAGAGAGAGAAAGACTGGTTCTATTTCCACTGGAACTGAAACTGATGCTTTAGAGCACTCTATGATCAGTAGACTTGGTACCTGTTCTGGGCCTATGTTGGTTCACTGGGGGAAAGGCCTGCTGCACTGGCTCACAGTGAGACCTGCCCCAGTAAAGATGTCCCTGTAGGGTGCTGGGGTGTAGGATTTGCTGTACTTGGCTCTCTCCTCCACTGAGGGTGCTGTGTTGCTCACTCAAGTCCTTTGGTCCTGGTGTGTGGGGGTGACTGGAAAATGGTGTCACCCTACTCTCTCCTCCCCAGGGAGAGGAACTCATACCCACCACTGTTCTGGAAGCCCTCACAGAAAAGCAAGCAATATCCTCTTCTGTGTTCTAGGCTTCAGTCAGATGCCTGCCCTCAACCTGTCTGTGCCTGGACCGTCAGTGCACCTAGTGCCACAGTTCTCTTACGGTTTATCTCTGGCCCTCAGCTGGGATTCAAAGCTCCAAATCTTAAAGGACCAGGAAAGGCACAGACCTGCTCCCTTCCCCCAGAGGAGAGCCTGCCAGGGCTGCACCCAGTGCCGTTGTATCCAAGGAGAACAGTCGCTTGGCTGCACAGGTACCTGGAGTCTATGGTGAAGCACAGTGAAGAGCTGCAACCAGGTTATCTGCCCTCTGTGTGCCTCTGTCCCCTGCTGTTGATCGACTGCTCAATGGTGCCTAGCAGGCCTTTTGTCCTTGGAGAGGCAATATACTCGCTTCCAAATGTACTCCAGGAAGGGAAATGTTCTCTCCCAATGTGACTCAGGGGATCCCCACACCCTGCTGTCTGCCATCTGCTCCCTGGTTTCTGCCCCCCTCTCCCTAGGAGCACCACTGCCCGCCCTGCTTGACTCTGGTGAATGGTGCAAACTTCTAAAACCTCAGAATCTGAGCTCCACTGTTTGCAAAAAACTTGCCATAGTCAATTCCTCTTGATTCCCCAGCCAATGGTCTTGGGGGGAGTGTTTTTCTTGCAGGAACCCTATACTCTGCTTTCTCTCCTCTTCTCTCCCTCTCTCCCTTCTCTCTGTGAGAAGGACCCCATACGGTTATTTTTAGAAAATTTTTACATTAAAATCATTTCAAATCTATAGAAAAGCAGCAAAATTAGTATAGATAGCTCTGATATAACCAGATTCAACATTTTTAAATATTTTGCCAACTTGGTGTCTCTCTCTCTCCGCTACCCTCTGTGTGTGTGTGTGTGTGTGTGTGTGTGTGTGTGTATGCGCGCGCATTTCTATCATCCCTCCCCCCATCTCTTCCTCTCCCTTGCTTTCCTTTTTTTCTCATCTTTATCTTAACCTCCTGAGAGTTGGTATCAGTATTATAATTCTTACAGTTTTGAAGTAGACTTTTTAAAGAGAATTTTGTTGTCTGTCCTTAAGAATAAAATATAAATATTTTTAAAAAATTAAATTAAAGAAGACCAGAGGCTTGGAAGAGTAGCTGTTTTGATCAATATAGGTCTGAGTCAGCAAATACAATACAGCACTTAACTTGAAATTAAACCTTTATACCATGATATGCCATCTGAATTTTTGGACAAAACACTGATGAGACTTTTCTTTCCCAGGTTCTGTAACAACTAGATATTTTTCTAAATATGTTAATTTAAGATTCCTAACTTTAAGAGACAGTTGGCTCTGTCCACAAAGTTTTTCTTATTTTTTTTATTGAAGGTCAGATGTCCTGAAACCATGGTTCAAGGGACATATCTGACCTGTTGCCTGTTTTTGTATATAGAGTAGGGCCAGTAAACTAAGGATGGTTTACATTTTAAAAATCATTGAAAAATTAAAGAATAATATTTTGTGACATATGCAAAAATACATAAAATTCAAATTTCGGTGTCCATAAATAAAGTTTTGTTGGAACCCAACCATGCTGTTTCACTTACATATCATCTGTGGCTGCTTTGCATTACAATGGCAGAGTTGAATTGTTGTGACAGAGAAAGTTTGCCCCACAAGACCTAAAATGTTAGTAGATAGCCTTTTACAGAAACAAGCAAATAAAAATTGTCGACACCGACTTAAGGTGATATGAGGTAATGTGTCTCCTCTGTGAAATGATTGACGGTGGTGGTGGTCCCCAAATATAAGTGCTTTTTCTACTTTGGGGTACTGCGAGGCTGCTTCCCTCTGGTCTCTCAGTGAAGTATTATATGTTGTATGATAAGTTATGAAATATAAAGAACTGCTCCCCACTATATCCACCCCTCCTTTTGGGAATTATACGGCCTCTGCCTTCAATACAGTTCTCTCCCAATGGTATCTTTCAAAGCCCAATTTTTCCCAGATGAACAAAAAAGATTTAGATGGATAATGGCCAAAATGCCTTCTCTGTGAGACTGGGTTCTCCAAGGGTCACATGGCCCATTTCACCCTGCAGATTTTTCATTCATTGGGAACAGATGGGTGCAATGCTTGGTAAAGAAGTTCTCAACCCTCCTAGGGACATTTGGAAATGTTTGGAGGCATTTGAAAAATTATTTTTTCTTAAAAACTGAAAACCAACTATCAACATTTAATGGGTAGGTAATAGGGGTGTGAAACATCATACAATGCATGTGACATTGAAAAATTATCCCTTCAAAGATTTCAACACATGCTTATTCAGAAATACTGCTTTAAAGTACTAAAAACAAGAACTTTTATTGTCTGTGTTTCAAGACACAATCAAAAAAGGATATGGTGCCCATCTGGCTCTGGAACAACATACCACTAGTAAAATAATAACACTCAACTAGATGAAGACAAGTGTTCAATGATCCCAGTCCTGTACAATTTTATTGCAACCATTTGGAGACAAATTTTAGATGACTTACTGTTTCTGTTTTTGTTTTTTATAAATAAGGTTAATTTAATTAAAACAATCTATCGTAATATTTTTACAAGATTTGCAGGGAGAATTGTTCCATTTTAATTTAATACAAATGAAAATAATCTCCAAACTGTTTCATATATGAAAACCATGACATTTTTAGTTTTACTCTTATTCCTCTATAGTCCTGAGATGAAAAATCTTTCTTTAGTCAATGGTTAGGAGGCTTATAGCCACATAGATTTTAGCCCTCACAGAGGTACTGGTAATACTGTTAATGGACTAATTAAATTGAAACACATTTTTTTTTAATTCACATTAGAATTGACCAATCATTTTCCATTCTCAGCGAATGTTCCAGTGTTAGACGTATACAGGTTAGACCTACTAAAGTCAGGTGTTTTAACAGAGCACACAATGAAAAGGATTCCAGGAATTTTAAGCTGAATTTGTAAAACAAACCAGCAATGGATTAGGGTAGTCATGATTTTATGGTTGATAATCTTCCCTTTTTGCTCTATGAAACCTTACCATAAAACAGGAGATACAATTTTGGTTTTGGGCCTCTAATTAATTCATGACCTATTACTAATTTATCATCTATGTATATGTGACTCATATATCATGAATCATTTTGAATATCACTTTTCACTTTCCTAAACCTGTAAAAGGACAATTTTATTATTCCTGTGAGCTTTTTATCCAAAATAAATCTGCAGTTCTTTGAGCATAGGCAGATTGTGAAAAAAGCCCAGTGGAGAAGACAAGCACATTCTTGATTGGTTTAGATATCTTGAGTCAGAGTGGAAGGGTTGCAAGGAGATTCTCAGGGTGCCTGGCCTACCCCTTGGGTACTATTTCCCACAGAATCTTGTCATGCCTATACCATCCAATCCATTTCAACATATGCCTCTCTGATATAACTCTATTAATGTTTGGAAGGCATCCAAGAAATTTGGTCATACTTTATGCAAAAATGAAATTCTGTTAGAGTAAAAGTTTTGTCCATATAAGGCATGGCCCAGTGTCTTTTACCTGTTTGTCATAGGAAGTTCAATGCCTTAAGGTATGGAAGGTAAATGCCAATCCCAGTCATTTTGGTTTGGGCATCTGATGGGATTTCACAAAACCATGTTAATTTTAAGGCTGACTTCCTTCACAGTCACAACACAGTTTATGTGCACATTTTTTGCCTCTTCAATTCCTACCATCTGCCCTAAGGGGACAACTATAGCATTTTCACTGTGAACATTTTCCTGAGATATGATGTGTGTTTTCAGGGGCATTAGGATTTGATTTTTAATCTGTTAGACATTCATTATCCACAAGAAATTGGTCTGTACAAACCTTGATTTGAGGCTCTAATCATTAGAATATCAGTGGCCAGACCAATATCTGTATGAATAAAAATCATAACTGTGTGTAGTGCTGGACCCCCTGACACATGCCAAGTGTATGTGTTTTTAATTATGTTGATTCTGCACAATGACACTTAATTCTGTTTTCTAAAGACTCATCTAAGACCAGGTATGGATCAGCTGAAACCAACTATTGCCTTTGGCAGTAGAAGTTGAGGAGCCATCTCTAAATCACTCAGTAGCCCTAATATCCAAGAACAGTACCAGCTAGGAGATTCGCTTCCAGGATCCTCTTAGTGTCCCTTATCTGTTAGTAAAAAAATTGCTCTTTCCTAGAGACAGTCTCTAGTAAAGCCGCCAGAATTTCAAGTAGAAATACAGTTTTCATGATGTTGGGCTGTGCCTTAATCCACCCATGCCACTTCACTTAAAGGGGGTTTCATGTGTCCATCCACCCTATGGCAACAAAAGAATTCATTTCTAGGAAGTCTGAGTAAGCATAGTCATTTGTATGTAATATATTTGTAAGTATAATTACTTGAATACTTTCTATGCTCAGACACTAAGATGTAAATACTTTGATTTAATTAATCTTCAAAGTAATCCTGTAAAATAAGTACCATTTTATCACCATTGGGAACGTAATGCTTCTGGTGAAGGCCTTCTACTCATGGAATCTAACATTTCTGGAGTAAACAGGTGACAGGGATTGGTCAGTACTGTCATTATGCTTTCTGCATGAGCTCTGAAATTATAGTTAGCTGATTAGATCGAGAAGACTTAAAATGTCAGAAAGAAGAACTGAGGGAATAACAACTCAAGAGAGACCAGGCCACAAATTAAGGTGTATGCAGTTTGTCATAGTGTAAAATTGAGGGCACCTGCTCAGTGAAAAATGACAACTTTGCTAAAACTAGAATTAGTAGTCTATGTAAGAACCTATTTGGTAACAGCAAAACACAGTACAGCAATGTCAAAAGAACAAGCAATTTTCTGTCATCAGCTATTTGGCTATAATCTTTTCCTGGTAAAGGATCTAGCATTTATACACTTCTCCACTGACAGACACTTAGGTTGTTTCCACATTTTGGCCATTAGGATTTGATTTTTAATCTGTTAGACATTCGTTATCCACAAGAAATTGGTCTGTACAAACCTTGATTTGAGGCTCTAATCATTAGAATATCAGTGGCCAGACCAATATCTGTATGAATAAAAATCAGATATGTAGGTGCAATGAATACAAGAATATAGATACCACTCGGAGGTATGCTGATTTCATTTCCTTTGGTTATATACCCAGAAGAGGGATTGCTGGATCATATGGTAGTTAAATTGTTTTTTAAAAAACCTCCACACTGTTTTCCATAATGCCTGAATCAATTTATCTTCTCACCAACAGTGTACAAGGGTTCAACATGGATGAATCTGGAGGACATTATGCTAACTGAAATAAGCCAGACATAGAATAAAAATGTTACATGATCTCATTTATAAGTGTAATCCAAAAAGTCATATTCATAGAAGCAGAGAGTAGAGTGGTGGTTCCTAGGCCTGGGGAGGTGGGAAAAATGGGGAGAAGATATGTGTCAAAGAGTACAATGTTTCAGTTATGTAGAATGAATAAATTCAGAGATCTAAGGCATGACATGGTGACATTAGTTACTATACCATATTCTATAGGGGATATTTGCTAAGAGAGTAGATCTCAGGGGCACAGTAACTGTGAGAAAATGGACATGTCAATTAACTTAATTATTAATAACACATATATAATATCCTACATCTGGCATAAAAGGCTATCAATAAATATTAACAATATTGATATTATTGCTGTCATTATTGCTATGTTTTTTGCCATTGTTAATAATTATTAACAAAGTAGTAACCAGTAGTTACCAGGTTATCTTTAAGTCCGATTCAGCATTTTGCCTTGCCTAAAGTCTCATAGAAAAAATTGAGACTATTAATTGTGTGCTTACATGAGATTCCCCTTTTATACTTATCGAATTATCCATATCAAAATAAAATCTATACCTGAGAATTTCCTACAGACTCCCTGTTCTTTTTCTCCTCAGTCCAGAATTTCCCAATGATTTCACTGAAAAATATCAGTCATTTTAGAAATTACAAATCCCTTAGCTTCTGTATAATTTTCATAGTACTTGGATTCTCCTCAAGATATATTTTTGAACTTCTTTCATTCCTGAAACTTTTGACCTCATTTTTGTGGTTTCATTCTCTCAAGTTCTCTTTCTTCCAGTTGATTGTTCTTTCCAGTCTCTTTTGATGGCTCGTTCTACAATCGCCTAGTTAAATACTGGTGTTTTGAAGTGCAGTAATCTTTTCTCTACTCTTGTTTTTCTCTACACAGTTGTCCTTAACATTTGCTGGAAACATTATGTCTATAGAATTTTTCAAATAACTTGCTTGATCCTCATTCTGAGATTTTTTTTACCATTTTATTTTTTTATTTTTTTTATTATGTTCAATTACCCTGCATATAGTACATCATTAGTTTTTGATGTAATGTTCAATGATTCATTAGTTGAGTATAACACCCAGAGCTCATCACCACACGTGCCCTCCTTAATATCCATAACCCCGTTCTCATTCTGAGATTTTTCTTTAGTAATTTTTGGATAGGAGTCTGAGAAGTAGAGTTGCAAAACCTCCAACAAATTATTGATATGCAACCAAAGTTGAGATCCACTGTCTACCCATTCTCTATGGGCTATCTCATCCAATCACAGTACCTACATATCTGACTCGGCCTGACAGCCCCTATGCAACCGTTCTAACAAGAAATAAATACATATTTGAAACATAGGAAGTGCTTAATGAACTCAGAAAATGAAAGAAGGAATAAATGGTTACCCTGTATAAATGCAAACTAAATCAGAATTTAAAAGGATATTGAAGATAATAATGAACTGGCCTCTTGGCCTTATCATTGGCAACTTATTTTTATATTATCATCAAGTAGGAAAAAGGAAATATATGTGAACACTGAATAGAAAATTCACTTCAATATCAAAATATCAACTTGCTGTTAACTACTTATGAAAACCCCCAAACAGCAAGATTTTGGCTTAGAATCTGTATTTGTAACATTGACAGCAAGATTATTAAATAAACCAGTAAAATGTGATTTCATGTTATTGTGTTTACTAAATTGCAGATAACCAGTTTCTTTGTGAAACCAAAAGAATGTCAAAGTGCTGCTATATGTCACAAACTCTGGCGCCAGTTCTCGAGATGTTTAACTTTAAAATGTATCCTTAGTAAACACAAGAATTGGAGAAAACTTGGCAGAAAGTTCAACTGCCTACAGATGCAGACAATCATTTTCTAAAAGCCTCTAGTGTCAATTCTTCTTTGGCTTCAATGTGGCACAGAGTCTGTCTCTGTTATTTGATGGATCTACAGCTTTCATACCTAATAACTTTCCCACCTATACAAAGTGTGTGCAGTGAATCCTATTTAAGAGCACAAGCATATCATAAATGCATTTGCCATATTTGTCATAATCATAGTCAAGATAATGTTATTTTCAATAAATGTTCATTTACTGCAATGCAACTTTATTCTTTATTAAATTATATATTCTGCAAAAGAAAGTGTTTGTAATTATCACATATGATGCATCAAAAATTGGAAAGTGGATATATTAGGAGATCAGGAAGAACTCTTTTGTTTACTAGCCATGGAATCTTAGGCAGGTTACTTAACTTGCATTGTTGTCCTGAGAATTAGTGAGTATATGTAAAATGTACCTGAGTAGCTGACACATAGAAGATAATCAATTAATGGAAACAATTATTATGATGGGACTTAGGCTATAGAATGATGTTATATTATCATCTTAGTTTAGATGTAGAGTGTCCCAGATGACTGTTGTACAGGTAAACCATTTAGACTGGCTTCTAGGGGCTGTGGTAAATAGAAGAAATTATGAGATGGTTGAATAAATTAATGGTTCAGTAAATATTTTAAACATCTCATGTGGAAGATGACTCATTTGTCTTTTTCTTGGATATAAATTAGATGTTAATTAGTTCCATGAGGATTATATATTTTACTTGGTGAATAAATGAGACATACAAATAGGTGTAATATAAAGTGAAAATATAGAAATAAGGTTCTGGAACATGACCAAGTAGTATTTGTATACTTTCTATTAATCAAGAGATCTCCTTATCAGCAGGTAAAGAAGTAGGAGCATATTAGGTAGACATTTGGAGAAGGTAACTTTTAAACTATAAATCTTCTATCTTTACCCTATCCTAATTTTTATTTCTGTCTAACATCTTGGTTGAGAATCTTTGAAAAATTACAGTTGTAATTGAGGGGAGTGATTCTACACAAACATAAAGGAATGCAGATTATGATAAGTTTAAAAGTCATTTTTAAACATGGATTATCATTTGACTCAACACAGTTTAAATAACATTTAATTTATTTAAGCAAAAAGAGAAAACTTATCTAAGCCTTTTACAGACTCTTGATTTTTGTATTATTCATGTTATTAGGATATTTGAGACCCATTGTCTCAAAAATTTCATGGAAGGCTTTTTAGAAAAAAGCACATCAAGTAGTTTTCAGTACATCAATTTATTCAATATTTGTATTTTAAAATCTTCTCTTTATCTGGTGATACCTCATGTTCCAGTCCTACTTCTTCTTCTTCTTCTTCTTTTTTTTTTTTTTTTTGGATTTTTTGTTTGTCTTTATTTTTTTTTTTTTATTTGAGTACATTTTTAACACTTTATCTCCAGGTTGGTAGACTGTACCAAGTGATGAGATAGTAAGCATCATACAAAGTATTTAAAATTGTGCTTAATTTGTAAACGTTTGCTTTATAAACACCTTAGAAGAAATAATAAAACATGTCTATGGCTGTTCCAGTGCTCATCATTGACTTAGTCTTTTTAGTAAGTGAAGTATTGTTTAAAGTTTGCTTAATATTTTATTTTTCTAGAATTTATTACAGTCTATGGAAAAGATATATACTGTGTGTTCTGGTAATATATATGAAAACAAAAATTCTTGAAAATGATAGTTGATAAAACTACTAATTATATATGATCTTTAATTTGCTGACATGTTTGTTTATAGTACTTACTGAACAAGTGCCAATGATATGGATGCAGCCTCAGGATAAGTTTATTTTAAATAAATAATGTAATTTTTTCTCTAAATTAACTTATATTTTTAAATGTTATTTTAAACATGCTTCTGTAACAAAAAATATCCCAAGGGGCTTAATGAAAGACAGACTTCTGAAAATAAAGGATTGTAAGGCATTCTACAAATAGAATTAAAAACAAACCTATACCTATTAAAATAAAATAATCTGACATAGTCAGGGTCAGTTTAATAACTTGGATTATTATAAAATGCTATAGTATACTTACTGTTTAAGGGCAGAGAGTATTGATTCGGACAAAAGTGGTTTCAAATTCTTTTTCATCACCTTCTAGCTATGGAATCTTGAACATTTATAATAACCTCTGTATGCTTGAGTGTTCTCATTCTCATAAAATGAGAAATGTAGTATTTTCTACCACATAAGACTTTTTGAGGATAAAATGTGATTATCTGTTTGTCTATCAACCTATCTATCCACCTTCCTATCTCTCTCAGTCTCTCTCCCTCTCTCCAAGTACAATGTGGCAAAGATTGCTAGCCTCTTCCAATATCTGTTCCTCTCTTTACTCATGGTAATGGGAATTCCAGCTTTCAGCTGGGTATATTCATTCAGGATAGAGATAAAATTTCCAAATCCCTTTCAATGAATTATGGTCATATGACTGGGTTCTGAATAATGGAATGCAAGTTGAGTGCCATGCAGGAACTTCTGGAAACTTTCCATAAAATATAGTTGATGCACAAGATTTGTCTCTTTTATTCCTTAGTCCTTATTCTGTTCTCTTACCTAGAATGTGGATGTGATATTGGATCTCATTGCACTATTTTGGAACAGCGTAATTAAAGCCATTATCTAGGATTGGTGGGACAATCTAGAAAGAGTCTACATCCTTGAGGATTTATAGAACAAAAAGAAACACAATCCTGGATTTTCTACTTCTGGATTTTTATGGGAAGTAGAGAAAATGTTCTATTTTATGTAAGACTCCATTATATCAGATTACTATTACTTACTGGTATTATATATAGTGATATTCCGGAGCTTAAATAGACACATGAGTGCTTTGTGTAAAAGAACTACAATAAGCACAAGAGTGTTAAAGTGAAAACTAAGACATTTTCTCCTTCCATACAAGGCAGAGATGGGCAATGAGCTGAAAGGACCAGAAAACTGTTCAATGAGTTTTGGATTTAGGATTGAATGTATTGTCTTTTATTTTCTGGCATTTCATATATCATTTACTAATAATTATTTCTGCCATATTTGGAAACTGGGAAATGTGCAATCAAGAAATGACTGAATTAGAGGTTACTGAGCTTGCTGAATTGGGCAGGGTTACCAAACTGAACTTAGCATTAAGGAATGTGGTTGCATGGAGTTGGCTCATTCAGAGATGTTAAAAAAAATAAGATGACTCTTGAAAATATTTATGTTTTAAGTTTCTTGGTAAGTTCTTTTGAAGTTCTTGAAAAGACAAGTGTCTATGGCTTGTATATCTAGTTTTTGGTTTTGCATATGTTTCCTACATGCTAGCAATGTATTATGACCCTGATTGCATACCCTGTTGATAAAGGTGGCAGACTAGAGTGAAGCACTTTAGAAGGATTTGTTTGCCCAGTGACCCAGGGCTGATGGTGAATTAATTTCCTGTTGCTAAGGTAACAAATTAGCACAAATTCAGTGATTTAAAGCATCACAAATTTATTGTGTTACAGCTCTGGATGTCAGAAGTCTGACAGGTCTCACTCCTTGGGCTAAAATCAAGGTGTCAGCAGGGCTGCACTTCTTTCTGGAAATTCTAGGGGAGAATTAATTCCCTTGCCTTGTTTAGCTTCTAGTGGATGCCCATGTTTCTTGACCTGTGACTCCCTTCCTCCACTCCAAAGCTGACAAATCACTAAAGATACTCTCCCTGAATCAAGGTCTTTAGCTTAATCACATCTATAGTATCTTATTGCCATGTAAGGTAACAGATACACAGGTTACCAGGATTAGGACATAAATATCTTTATTACAGATGATTACTGAAGAGATTGATGAAATATTGCATTATTATCTCTAGGTTTCTTTCCACGTATATATATTCTGATACACTAAATATATATAATGCTGACTCAGAGACCATTAAGTTTTGAATAATTGTATATGTTCACTGCTCATTTTAAGGGCTGTGTGCTACCAAGGACATACAACCACTCTTATCTAGTTAGCTAAAAACTGATTCTAACTAAAGAAGTTGGTTGATTCCCACTGAGTGGCAATCAGAGATAACAACAAAAAATTCAGAATAGTGGGGGACTCTTCTCAAACAGGGAGGATCATCTATAAATTCTGGAGCTCTAATAATTAGAATCTCCATCCACATTAACTTCACATTCCATGTTCATTTTTATAGCATTAAATACACACACATTTACATATGCTTGTAGTTATACATAAGAATATCTATACATATGAGTTCGTATCTGTATATTTGTCACATCCGATTTCTTTTTAGGATCAACTTTATTATAAAATACATAAAAACTTCGCAAATTTATGCTTTTGAAATTTAGGATTAACTTTTATGGCTCACATACTAAAGGCATGTTTGTGATTGTTATTATTGGTACAAACATGTAATTATATATTAGAACACTTTACCAAACTATGTAGGGCAGTTAGAGTTATATAACCAGTATATAAAATGAAATGAATGAATGATGTGAAAAGAAAATGGATGCTTTTGTTATTCATAACATAGTCGCAAATGCAATACAATTTGAAAGCAATCCGAGTGGGTTTTTTTTTAACTTCTGGCATAATTTAATCAAGGAATCAGTTGATAGTCACTATATAATTAACAAGGATTCTGAAAGAAAAAAAGTCATATGGTTCCATATTTCTGTGGGTTTAAATGTTCACTTTTGTACACATTTCACACAGATCCTATATTTATGGTCTTTGGGTTCACTATCTGATTCCTCACACTCATCTTTTTTCCAAATGTTATAAACACTTTCAAATTGTTTTTTCTATCATCTCATAATTTGATTGTATATAAGATTTATTTTGATAAGACCAGTAAAAGAATGGAAAATGTACACAATGTTTATATATATTTTTTCAGTATGATTAAAAATATCTTTCTTAAGCCAAATAAAAAGTGTTCACCCATTCCTAGGAACTGTACCTACAGTTGCGCATGGCCTTTTGTCCTTTTTGGTGATCACTTTGTTTATACAAATTTTTAATCAATCAAACAAAAAGGGACAGTCTCTCCATTGAAACTAAAGTCTGTTGTTCTACAACCCAGAAAGTTATTTTCCACACAAGATGTAGCTATTTATATAAAAACTGTATAAATCAGTGTGCTGCTCATGCAGGTTTAGGTGTATGCATTTTATTTTTCATGCTTTTAAAAATATTCATGAAATGTAAGTCACTAAATATCATCTACTAACTAATTGATCTGTATTCTTATTTTTTTAAACATATATGCAGAGGAGAATTGTTTTCCCCTCCTCTTTCTGAATTAGAGGATTTTGGAAGATGCTTATTAAAATATAGGTTGTATATAGAAAAGCAGGAAGAAAGACGCCTTTCAGAGAGAAAGATACTTTCTTTTTTTTTTTTTTTTAAAGATTTATTTATTTATTTATTTGAGAGAGAGAGAATGAGAGACAGAGAGCATGAGAGGGAGGAGGGTCAGAGGGAGAAGCAGACTCCCTGCCGAGCAGGGAGCCCGATGCGGGACTCGATCCCGGGACTCCAGGATCATGACCTGAGCCAAAGGCAGTCGCCCAACCAACTGAGCCACCCAGGCGCCCGAGAAAGATACTTTCTTGATAGCTAGATCACTTTTAGTTAGTTTACATTATATTTAGAATCCACTTATTTTTACAGGAAGCACTAAGCATATTATTATTATTTTTTTTAATAAGCACATTATTTTTGATACTAGTTGCCTCCTGTACTCATTGGGTGGTTTCCATGCCTACCTAGCATGTTTGAAGAGATGGCTGTAAAGCTCTTATGATCTGTCTCTCAGAGACAAATTACTTCAAAAGAAACATACTGTGTATGTTTAAGCACACACAATAAGCAGATGTAGGAATTCAGGCAATCTATGAGAGAAGAGATATGATAACACATTCACTGTGTTTGAGGTATGTATTATGACCTGGTATGCTACTAAATCTAAAATATCATCAAGAAAGACAACAGTGTGAAGATGATAGATACAGAAATAGCACATTATATGACTATGGAAAGATAATCAAACACCAATTGATATCAATTCTGTATGCATGAATCTGTGCATGTATGTATGTCTATTTATTTTTGTTTTATGTATTTTGTCTATCCATCTTATGTTTTTACCTCTATCTTTTGGAAAATTTATTATTCATTCTATGTCCTGATGAGGTGGCTTATCATGTTTTCCAGGTTCTTGTGTTTTGGAGTGGGCCAATCATATTTCTGTATCCCTTTGGGCTTAGTAATTGAGTTAAATGGCAATCAGCTAGGACATGATGCAATCAAAGCCAAACAGCATTTTCTGATATTTTACTTGTTGGAAATGGAAATATAAAGTTCTCTTTCTTTTAAAATTGAAATTATGAGAATGTGTCTGTTTTGCTGACAAATACAGAAACGACGTCATAATAAAGTAAAAGCAAAATGCAAGGAGAAGCACAGACAACAAAAAAGAGAAATAAAAAATGCAAAGAGAATCCTACTGCCATTATTTGGGGGCTCTACCTTCAGCAATATCTGAAAATCTACTCTCATTTCTTTCTTGTCAAATAGCCAATGTATTTTCCTTTAAAAATTAGGTTATCATGTGCTGTCACCAGAAGCCCAAAACTCCTTCACTAATATACAACTTCTTATTAGCAGTGAAATGTCCAACTGCTATTACTATAGATTATGGATTTAGCTGAATTAAATTAGGATGGATTGTAAGGGTTATACTATTCTTTGCTGAGAAGTTGCAATCACTGCAAAGCAGCTGGTTAGTGTCTCAATCAGTTGTGTAATTTAGACTGTATGCCTACCAAATGTGGAGCTCTTGATATTCAGTAGAACAATATCAAGATGCTAAATTTTGTTGGTCATAACTAGGGACCTTCAGTAAGTTCCAATAAATATGAGAAAAAAATTAAATTCACACTCGTCTATCTGAGACAAAAAAGGTAAAGCATATAATTTTGTTGTGAGAGATTACTACATTTTGTAGCCTAGCCAGCATGCCAGAACAGCCAATGTATTAAAAAGCATGTTCATTATTAAATGACTAAAAACTTAATAATCGATAAAGTTGGGACTCAAACATTTTCAGGGTAATAAAGAAAATTTTGTCACATGAGAACACTTATGAAACACTTTGATTTCTCCCTGAGGGAAACAAACTCTGTTGAAAAGTTTAACGCAATCAGGTGCATCTTTGTGTCTTCGGGAATGTTAGCTCTAATTTAGAGCCACCCAAAACAAAGATGGAAGCCACTGTGTGATTAGAAGTACAAGACACAGAGCACCAAGACCTGTTGGTCAGAGATATAAACCACAAGGTTGAGCTCCAGTTTACACAGGATTATATTTGTAAGAAATCTCTTGTGTTGTTCACTACTCCATAAATTGTCCAGGAGTTAAAAATACCAGCAGCTACCTTAGGTATTAATGTGTTTTAATTGTTAGTTAAATCCCCAAACTAGTAATCAAGTTCCTATTATTTTTAAGTTTTTTTTAAGAAAAACAAATAGCCCCCATTTCTATGGCAGTAGATATTGGGATGCTTATAGTAGCACCTTGCTCTAAAGAGAAATCTTTCTCTACTTCCCCTTCAGATGGGGCCACAGTGGGTAAAGAGAGATCCTCCCATAGGAATACAATTAGAAGCCACTTCTTGTGATTGTCCCATCCCCAGTAACATAATGATGATCTCAGACTTCTACTCCAATTTCTAGAAGGGGGAAGCAAGAATGACATGTTTCATAGCCCCATGAAGAAGACATGGAGTTTCCAAAAAAGAGGATTCCACTACCAAAGTAAGAGGAGTGGAAAACAATGTTAGCAAAATTAACAGCAACAACAACAACAACAACAACAACAACAACAAAAGCTACTTAAATCTACTGCTTTCTTTATCTTGGCTGTTTGTTATAAAGGTTTCCCCTACTATCCAAAAGTAGAGGATTCTTATGAAATCTTCTGTAAGCCAAAATCGCCTAAAGGGAAGAAGCAATTGCCGTTAATTTATATGGAAAAATTTCTGAGCTTTCCCAGATCCAAAAAATAACATTTCTTAGGCTTTTGTGATACCTTAGGACACATCTTGCTAACAGATGCACAAAATAAACTGAGATAAAGCACAGATGCTCCTAGACACAGTTCTTGAAGCTGAGATGCTGAGTGTACTTCCCAGGGAAGAAGTCGGGTGGTGCCAATCTGGCTGCTCAAGGTGCATGCTACCTCTACGAAGGCTAACTGCAAAATGAATGCTAATCGCTATTTTCACTTTTCTTTTTTTTTTTTTTTTAAGATTTTATTTATTTGACAGAGAGAGACACAGCGAGAGAGGAAACACAAGCAGGAGGAGTGGGAGAGGGAGAAGCAGGCTCCCCGCTGAGCAGGGAGCCCGATGCGGGGCTCGATCCCAGGACCCTGGGATCATGACCTGAACCGAAGGCAGACGCTTAATGACTGAGCCACCCAGGTGACCCTATTTTCACTTTTCACCTTTCTGTATAAAAGCAAAAGTCCTCTGGTGGCTCAGTCAGTTAAGCATCCAGCTCTTGATTTCAGCTCAGGTCATGATCTCAGAGTCATGGGATCCAGCCCCTCATTGGGCTCTGTGCCCAATGGGGAGTCTGCTTAGGATTCTCTCTCACCCTCTCCCTCTGCCCCTCCCCCTGCTCACACTTTCTCTCTCTCCCTCCCTCCTCTCTCTCAAATAAATAAATAAATCTTAAAAAAAAAGCAAACTCCTCTTCAGATTTCTTTCAGTGAACAAAAAGAGGTGCTAATACGGTTCTTTCATACAAACGAAGTGCCATAACACACACTTTTGAAGAGTCCTGTGTAACTGTATATATACCTTTATTTCTAGTTTCAGTAAATACATTTTGATGAATATGTTTTGATACAAAAAACCAAACAACAGTTTAGAATATGGAATCTTTTTTATTTGTTTTGTTTTTACCGCATGAGAATAATTCTGATGGTGAAGAGCTGCCGGCTGATTTTCATTGGCTCTATGATAGTAGGTCTAGCACATATAATTTTATCACTTTTGATTATTTTTAGCATTACAAACTCAGCTGATACTGAGACAAATTGGAATAAAAAGATTACCTAAGTTTAAGTTTAAAAAATTATTTCCCACAGAGGGTTATATATTATCAAGCCTCTTATTTTGCTTTCATTTTTCCTTACTTAAGAAATAATACAGAGAGATTCTGTGTACCATTTACCTAGTTTTCCTCAATGGCATATCTTACAAAGCTATAGTACATAATCACAACCAGAATATTGACATTGCTAAAGTCAAGATAAACTGTACGGTGGATTTGTTATTTGTTATGTTATAGTTTAACTTTGAAAGAAGAACAGGGAAAATACAACTACTCCATCTTCCTGGAAAAGAAATTTCCATCCTTAGCATTTTTAAGCTTCTTTTTGATAGCCAACCAGTAAACAAAGACTGGGGTGTATGGTTTATTTATAGCCAGTATATGCGTGAATCTCTAAATATTATACAATAAAATAGGAATTACTTGAGTTTACCCATGATTTTAATTAGGTATACTCTTTTCTTCTTGTAAATGCTAGATGGGAAAGGATAATACTGGTATTTCTGTATTTGACAGGTTTTTTATGTATAAATCATCAAAATTTGAAGGAAAATATTAAAGGTTACCAATATAAACTTATCATCCTCTTATTTTGAAAAGAAAGAAATAATAAGATTAAGATAAATATCTACTCTCTAGTATCATCATGAGAATTTATTTCTAAATAAAAGGCACTTGTGTTTATCACTAAAATGTATATAGTCTATATGCAGAATAAATAACTGATATCTATGATCTAGGACTTATCTTGAGAACATGTATGCAATGGCTTTTATCTTCTTGGCTATATAAAAGGGTAAGATTTCTTCCTCCCTTTATAAATCTTATATTAAAAACATGCAGACAAAATATTTCTTATATGTGATGCATTTAATGTTTCAAATAAAAAATCACAACATAAAATTTTATTTTATTATGGATCATTGATATAGTAGCTATCTTGACTGAAGTTGTTAAGTGTGGTGATCCATTTATTGCAATGCAATGTAAATAGAGCACACCACTGAACTTGCTTGTATATTTCATTTTATGGGCGTTATAAAAATAGATACTTTGAAAATTGGAAGTACTACTCTGAAGTACTACTCTAAAATTTATCAATTCAGAATATTTTGGGGAAAACTAAAATAATATAAGATTCAGTACCCTCCAGGCTACCCATGCCATCATTTGATGATGCTAAGGCAGGCATCTAGCTTGTGAGGGCACTAGTCAAGGTGATTCAGTGTGTAGTGTACTAGGTAGTAAGTTATACTTTGGCTGGACAACACAGGGCTGTGACTGTTCAACAGGATCAGCTAAGAGTTAAGCTGAAAGTCAGATCTTGGAATTTTAAAATTTCACTAAAAATGATTATTTGGATCTGCTAGCCCAAGACCCATGCACATGAGAGAAAGAGAACTTGGGCCAGGTTGGACAGGCAAGAGGTGGTGACATACAAATCAGAAATAGGAAAGAAAAGACACTGGCATTTAATAGAATTTGAAGTGTTTTAAACATGCTGGCTCATCAATGTCACTATTAGATGTAAACATGGACTATAATTCAACTGCATTTAATTCCTTTTAGAGATTGGCTCACAAATAAGCATTGTTGTGAAGATGCTCATCTCTGAAGCAGATAATAGAATAGTAAAATCCCACAAATTTTAAGGGTGCAGTTTAGGAGATAAAATTGTCTTGATTATTGTGGTTTTCCTTGTATTAATAATAGAGATAACCTAAGAAGTGTACTTAAAAAGTTTCCTGATTCCCCTTTTTCCATTGCAATATCACATGGGAACATTATTTTGTCATTGATATGTCATTTTAAATGTATTATTATCCTTGATAAATGCCTTTAGGTCTTGAAGATATCATGAAGAATAAAATTTCCTGGTTAAATATTTACTCTTTATCGCATCTAGTAGTGTACATAATCTTCAACTGAACCGAATTAAGCATTTGTGATCCTGAACTAAATTTATAGATGTGATATTTTCAAATTCCTGGCATATCTTATAATAATGACTAGTATTTACAAGTTAATATACTTTTGATGAAATTAATACAGCAGCATATTGATTATTTTACACTAGAATTTGGAGATAATATAAACATGATTATTATATTTTCAACATAGAATTTTCATTCTATAAAGACAATTATCACACATTTTTAAGAATTACATAACAATATTTTTATTTAGTCACCAGATAATTTGTAAAGGATGTAATGTTAAATAAGCCCATGTCAACTATAAAGACTACTTGAATAAACAGATATATCAAGAACACTGCTTAGGAAGTCTTCTCATTGTAGACTGAATTAATAAAAACAATACTTACTAATATAGCGGTGAATTTCCCGGGCCAAATACTAGAACAAGAGTAAATATACAAGATAGAACAAAGCTATTTGAATCTCAGGTGTTTTTCAGCTGTTGTGGGAAAAGTATAAGGAGACAATCAGCACTGACATTTTTCCTCCAAACATTATTAATTATTTCAAAGTATTACCTTGGTATAAAAGAATAATCAGAAATCATGAATAAAATTGCTTGTTGAAATGCAGTGATATTCCCCAAATTTCTTACCTGGTTTCCAGGTTAGTTTAAAATGGTAGGCAGCATTCTTGAATGGCACTGATAAACAATCTCCAGACCAAAGAGCTTACCCTGTACATATAAGTAAAGCCTATAAAAAAAATAATCATAATAAAATGCACTATTTGTGACTTAGAAGTCTGAAAAGCATATTAGAAAAGCAGAAATGAACTTGGTAACAAAATTCATGGTAATAGAAATTAACATGTCCTAGGTTATAAACTCAAATTCTGTGTACTATGGAGGAGAATATTTACTCATAGTTTCTTTTTTTTTTTTTTTTTTAAAGATTTTATTTATTTATTTGAGAGAGAGAGAATGAGAGAGAGCACATGAGAGGGGGGAGGGTCAGAGGGAGAAGCAGACTCCCTGCCGAGCAGGGAGCCCGATGTGGGACTCGATCCAGGGACTCCAGGATCATGACCTGAGCCGAAGGCAGTCGCTTAACCAACTGAGCCACCCAGACGCCCTACTCATAGTTTCTAATCAGTGGTTTATTTCCTTTCTTGAAATTCCTATCCAACTTAATGTTCATAATACCTATTTTTACTTAATCATGTACTTTCTTAAACTGTAGAGTATTTTTCTCACAAAATTAATTGGAAGCACTCCTGAGAACAGAAGTCATTTTTTATACTTTTTTCCTTCTAACTTCAGTTACCATGAATGTTTAGCAGGAATTACTCAATGATTTTAATGGATGAATTAATCAGACGATGTATGAATGGGATAATATACACTATAAAGTTATTTTTATGAAGTAGTGTTAATCAAAAATCATATTTTCTAAACATTGATTTTTAAATATTAGCAATTTTACCTATGCTAACTTGTTTTCTATCACATCTGAATCTTTGTTAAACTAATTTGAAAAATGATGAATTTATTAAAATAGATTTTTTTAACATTTGTTGTGATTGCTAATTTGCAACACTCTTTGTTTCCTATACTGTCACACTCATAAATGTTGGTGTATTATCAGATATATGTCATATCTATATATACATACATATTTGTATATGTATGCATTCATATATGCCTATATACATGCATATATGTATACATTTCTAAAAATTCTAAAATTCTAGCAGCTGCTGCCAGTTTCTCTAAAATGGTATACTCAAGTATAACATTATTTTTTCAATAAGACTTTTCCTAAACATTGTTCAAAATCATTGGTTTGGGGAAACTGAGATATTTCCTATGTGAGTGTATTGCTCAATTTTGCAATAAACTAAAAATATAAAATAGGTCATTAGCATAGAGCAACAAACATTTATTTCTCATTCATGAGGCTATAGATTGACTGGGGTGGCCTGCTTCATGTTTCAGACCTGCTTTACCCATCTTTCATTCTGGATCAATTGACTTTCTTCCTATGCAGGCTAAAGTAATACGAAAGTACAATGCAATGTCTTCCCTGGTTTAAACCCTCTGTTTACACTTCACAAACTAACATTGCAATGGCAAAAGCAAGTCTTGGTAAAAGTGAACATCAATGGGACAAGGACATATATTCTCAAGACTACTAAAAAGTCTCAAGATAAAGGATATTGATTCACAAATCAGCAACAAGAGAGAGTGAAGAATAAGGAACAATAATTAGATCTATCACAGCAAACTACAAAAACTTTTTAACCCTCTGGTCTATAAATAGAGCTATACTTAACACTCAACCCCTGATCCATTTTTTAAATATTTTATTTATTTATTTATTTGAGAGAGAGAGTATGTGTGAGCAGAGGGAAGAGCAGAGGGAGAGGGACAAACAGACTCTGCACTGAGCACAGGGCCTGACGAAGGGCTTGATCCCACAAACCTGAGCTCATGACCTGAACTGAAGTGAAGAGTTGGGTGCTCAACTGACTGAGCCACCCAGGCATCCCTCCCCCAAAATCCCATCAATTAAAAAAAATATATCTATAATGAAGAAGAGGCAATGACCCAGTGCAATGAAAGTGTCTGACAATAAACTTTTTAAAAAAATGTAATGTAAGTAACTGACATCAACCATTTAATTGCCAAGGCATTTGTTTCAAAGACATCCATCTTCAATAAACTTACTGCCAGCTACACAACTAGATAAAGATCTGGGATGACCCACCATGAAATTCTTTTTTAAAAAGCCCTGGTTGACCTAGGTAACTGACCACTTGAGTTACTCTGCCTTTTCTTTACATGCTTTCATTCCTGCTCTTATGTTTTAGATTCACCAATAAAGAGTGAACCCATGAAACCCTAAGCACCTCACTTTTGACCCCAATTAGACAGAACCCCAGGTCCTCCCCCTCCTCCACCTCCTTTGACCTCACCACGTGGCTCTGGGAGTGCACTGTATCCTCCAGGATTTGTGAATAATAAACCTTGTCTTTTCCAATTTCACTGCACTGGGTCATTGACAATTCCTAATTCTTAAGTCTTACTGCTAACTTCTAAACACATTTATAAACTAGTCCCTGACCATCTTTCCTTGTGCTACTGTTGTGGTGTATGATGAGGGAGCCGCAGGCCAGCTGAAGACAAAGCATAACCTGACATCCTGCAACCTCCCCCCACCTCCCACTCCTGGGTGGGGCATGTGTGACATTCTTCCAGGAATCTCCCAACTGTCTTAATGTTAAAACCTTGCTAGAGGGGAAAACAACCTTAACTCGACAATGGCAAGGCCTCCGGTATCTTGTAGGTCAGTCCTCTTTAGCATATGAAAGTTCTTTTGAAACCTCCCTTTTCCTTACTTCCCCCAACTCCCCAGTATATAATCACCACTCCTCAAGATCCCAGTGCAGCAGCTCTTTCTGCCCAAGGGTCCTGTCCCCATGCTTTAATAAAACACCATTTTGCACCCAAGACGTCTCAAGAATTCTGTCTTGGTCATTGGCTTCGGACCTCACCCCCCTGAACCTCACCTCTATTCCAAAACCACATTAGTGTAGGCACGAACCATACCTTCTCCTGGATTGCTAAAATACTGAACCTTTGCTGCCACAGCCACCATTCAGTAAAGTGAGCATGACCATATCACACTTGCACACAATTCAGAAGTTGTACATAGCATACAAAAGTCTTCATCCTTTGACCCTTGCTGCCTTTCCAACTTCATTTCTCACACCCTAGATGCAAATGATTATTAAAAAGAAACCCAACCTTGCCCTTCTACCAGGTTCCTTGGCAGGAGGGAAGCCCAGCTGGGTCATACTCCAGAAGGTGCCATTAACACTTCATCTCCATGGGCTACTTCCATTCTCAGGGGAAAATGCTCTGATGTAAAAACACCATGTGACCCAAGGTAGCAAATGGCACGCTGCAGACTTGATACCTGATACTTCTTCATCTTGTGGTTTATCACATTCAACTAAAGGGATCTCTCTCCCTTTCCTTTTCTCTCCCAAGCCAAAAAAACAAAACAAAACAAAACAAAACAAAACAAAAAAAAACCCCAAAAACCTTGATTGTATTTAACTATAAAGCAGGCTGCAAAGAAATAATTACTATACTTGAATAATGCAACAATATCAAAAGCCCTTCTGCAATGTGCAATACATACAAAGGCATCAATTCTCTCTTTATTGTGATTATCTATTAACAACTGTATTTTTACTTACCTAGTTTAAAAATTACAAAGAAACATTGGAAACAGATACATCAAAATCATCTTAAAGGAGTGGCAAAAAAATTGTAAACTAGACACTGCAGAGAATCTTATAACCTAAATATATTTAAAACAAATACAAATATATCTATAATGAAGAAAATCGCATGAAAATAGTAGATAGTGGGACAAAGGAAAACATTGGGAGAAAAGAGATAATTTGAAATGGTTTAATAGGTTATGTCTTTTACATAGAATGTAGATGATTAAAATGCCAAATTAGCTTCTTAGGTCACATTCATGTAGTGGCCTCAATATATAAATGAAAATTGCTAAAAAAAATTCAACCATTTTCACAGCAATTATAAACCTTTGTTTTATAAAAATAGATGTGAAGTCTAGTAAGCAAAGAGAGCACTTAATGTTTAATAATGTACTTTTCCGCTTGGAACCAACCTTTGATTGTTTATTAAGGTATTTATATATAGTTTATTCAGTAACACGTAATTTCAATTAAAGAAAATGAATTTTCATCCTTTACATTAGCTTAATAAGTTTGGTTATCAGAATTAAAGAGGTAATAAAGTAATGTAGGTATTTTCAGAAAACATACTTTGCTAGAGTTAGATTTCTGGAATGTCAAATGAAATGTTAAGATCTATAAAATGTAGCAAAATTTTTATTATACACTATTTAATATACATACTGTTTCAAATAATTCACAAAAATGAAGTTTAATTGATACATTGATGTCTAGATAAAAAATAAAATATATGAATTCTATACAAAGAACTCATAAGAAAAATGTCCACAATATATTATAACATCAGAAATGCATATTTATGTTATAATAATAAACTGCACAAGATGAGAAGAAATCAGTGATAAAAAAACTTTTTTATGAAAGTCGGTGGGCAAAGTAAAAATGCTCAAGATGTCCTCAAGACAAGGACAGCAGTACCTTTGACTACAGGTGAATCTTAAAACACAGCAATATCAATTGCTTATGTCAAAAAGTACAGAAATCAAATTTTTGAAAAGCCTAAAAATGTGATCATTAATTTTCCTTGTCATAAGGAACTGATGAATGCAAAACGCTCCTGGATTTCTCCTTCCTATCTTAAGACTTTCCAATTTCAATAGATTCAATAAATGCTGAACACAGAGTGAGGTAGAGTGATTTAACTTAAATCATTAAACTTTTTAAGACTCATCTATCACAAATATATATCTCAAATAGTTTCCTATGTCACAGATGTACTAAATGTGCTGGATAATTCAAAACCAAATTGTCAATCTTGAAAACAATCTCAATTTTGCACTTTAATAAATAATAAATTTTATTATTTCATATTAAGTTAAATATTTATGTTTTAATTTCTTAACACAGTAATTATATTTTCTAAGTAATACAACCACAGACGTTTTTTATAAATCCCTAGAGATGGACTATAATCTGGTTTTAATTCTGCCAGTATTATTTATTGCCAGCTCAAGATATGTTTAAATGTACACAATGTTTAACCCATGTCAGCATAGGGCATACACAAATTAAAACTACACTGGAATTTCATTTCTCACCTATCAGATCAGCAAAAAATTCTTAAATTTGGCAACATATACAGGAAGAATCCTGACTAATGCAATTTTAAAACAAAATGTGAATAATTCATTATAACTTGAATATAAGCTTCCAAATATTTTCAAACCTGTAATTGTTAAAAAGTCTAGACCTTGTAATTATGACCCAGTCATCTCCTACTAGTATAATTTGTGATTGTGTTAAACCAATATGAGATTCAAGACATAAAATTCCAAGTATCCAACCTTCTGCCCAGGCTGGTTTCTGCCCAGCCCGTTCACTGGTTTTGTGGATAAAGAAACAAATGCATGACACACATTGTGTTTTATACAAATAAATCCACGGAAAGATGAATGGTACTATAAATCATGTAAGATTTAGTTCAGGAAACATATTAATGTCAAGTGAGAGGCTTTCAAATATAGTGGAATAAAAAGTATTTCTAGTATTCTAAAATGTATATATATCTATAAATAGGCAGAAAATGATTCAGCAAATTTAAAAATTTGCCTATAACTACATTCTTTTTAAGTGAGGAATAAAATAAAGTACAAGGAGTGTGCCTGGGTGGCTCAGTCGTTAAGACCCGAGCTGAAGACCTGCCTTCAGCTCAGGTCACGATCCCAGGGTCCTGGGATCGAGCCCCGCATCAGGCTCCCTGCTCGGCAGGAAGCCTGCTTCTCCCTCTCCCACTCCCCCTGCTGGTGTTCCCTCTCTGGCTGTGTCTCTCCCTGTCAAATAAATAAATAAAATCTTAAAATAAATAAATAAATAAATAAATAAATAAATAATAAAGTACAAGGATAAAATAATAAGAATTATTCTTTTATGAATTTGGCCAAAATTATGGATCTTATTTCATCAAAGGTCTTGCTCTAGAAAGTAAATACCAAGAAATAGAAGTCCAGCAGATTTAAGAGGGGTAACATCTATGAAAAGCTAAACAAAAGATAGAGTAGGAGTTAGCAGAGAAAGCCCTCATAAATCATGCAAGTCTGACATCTTTGGAAGGAATAGGGAAGGATAGACAACTGGGTGGCTGAGTAGGGGAGCATCAGACTGCCACACAGCTCTGTGAAAGTCTTGGCCAGCCCAACTGGAACACAGATACAAAGTTTGCCCCATACAGGAATCACAGATTGAGCAGAAATGGTCACCCATAGACTGGAGCCACCTCAGGAAAGCATGGCCTTTGATCAAATGTACTGGCAAATCCTAAAGACACCGCAACTGGAAAGCTGTTGGCTAAATGTAGTTCTCATAGTTTATTGGCAATTTCTTACTTAGAGAGAATTGCATGGCATGCTACCATGGCTGCCCCTGGGCCATTTACTTATTAATATGTAGAAACATAAAGCATTTGGCAGAGATGCACGTTGAGTGCTCCATTTCACCCTGACTTCAGCAGAGTTGTTTAGCAATTTTAATTATTTAATTTTCTCATTTTGTTGGTTGGTTGGTTTTTAATTTTATAGACCACCTCGGAGGAGAGGTAGATTCCATGGACAACCACAGATGCATTACATTTTGCAATATTTATGACAATAAAACAATCTTTCCATTTTAAAACTTAAAGAAATGTCTTTTTTTTGAGGAGACAGCTGATTTAGTATGATTTGTTTATATTAAATATCTGAGGTATATTATTAGCTCCTTCAGTTACTAACATATGAAGAATCATGTGTGAAGTATTGATATCAGCCTGCAGATCATCTGGCAAATCCTTTTCTTGACAATTGTTGTCAGGTGTTCTCTTTAAAAAACATTTTTCCCAAATCATATTTTTTGACCATCGAGTAGGCTATCAATAATACAAACTCACAGGTCAGAGCCAGGTTAATTTTTACTTTTCATCAAAAAATTTATAAAAACCAACTGAGTGGCTCAGTCTGTTAAGCATCAGACTCTCGACTGATTCGGCAAATTTATAAATTTGAACATAAGGTAAGAGGAGTTTTTAAATTCTATAGTGTTAAGAACTGAATGTTTGTGTTCATCTTCCCAAATTCATATGTTGAAGTCCTAATTCCCAATGTGACTATACTTATACATAAGTTCCTTGAGGAAATGATAAAGGCTAAAGGCTAAGTGGGGTTGTAAGGATAGGATTTAGTGCCTTGATCTTAGACTTCCCAACTTTCAGAACTGTGAGAAAATACATTTCTGTTGTTTAAGCCAGTCAGTTTATAGTTTTTGTTATGGCAGCTCAAGAGCACTAACACATAGAGTGAATTGTGATCTCACTTACTTAGATATGATCTAAAAATCATTATTGTCCTTGACAAAATGTATATATTTTTTAACTTAAACATGTTTCTAAATAGGGACTAGCATTATAATCATTATGTGATCATCATAACTTTTCTGTTTACCATTGAGCTAATGAATATTTGTAATGCATTTGCATATCATTTTCAATACTTAAGTTTTAGCATAATTTTGTTTACTTTTTAAAAAATAATGTCAGAACAGAGAATAATACATCTATCTCATTTTGTCTGTTTGAAGCGGTCAGGGTTCCTCATTGAACTAATGCCGATAATCAGTTTAGCTCGGATTGCTCAGGCTTTTGCTTAATTCTGAACTACTTGCCTTGGAATTTAGGTTTGTATTATGTAATTCTATATGTTAACAAAAATAGATATTCCTGGAATGTGAGATATTAAAATCTTATTTTTCTTTCAAAAAGTTACCAGATTGATTATTAATTGGACTTTCCTTAAGTCACTTTCTATACTTTTGATTATGTATAATATTTATATATAATATTATATATAAAATATATAATTAGTATATATTACTAGTACTATAATATATATTTATTTCATATGTATGTATTCAAAATATATACATCTTTTGTTTTATTTTAAAATAAAAATTGTATGTATTTAAGATATACATGATGTTTTAATATACTTAATGGAATAATTACTACAGGCCACCTAATTACCATATAATCTCCTCACAAAGTTACCTTTTGTGTGTGTGTGATGAAAACACCTGAAATCTGCTCTCTTAGCAAATTTCCAGTATTCAATACAGTATTATTAACAATAAATATCATGTTACACATTAAATGTCTAGACTTACTCATCCTGTGTAACTGCAACTTTGTACACATTGTTCAACATCTCATTTCCCCCACCTCTCAGCCCCTGGTAACCACCATTCTACTCTCTGTTTCTATGTAACTGACTCTAAGATTCTAAATATAAGTGAGGTTATGGAGTCTTTCTCTGTCATATCTGGCTTATTTCACTTCATATAATGTCCTCCAGGATGTTTCAACAAACAAGGTCTTTTGCCTTTAAAGCTAACATATAAGGTGGCCAGGCAAAACTAATTGTTTTATTGTTTTTTTTTTTTGTTTTTTTTTTTTTTTAAAGATTTTGTTTATTTATTTGAGAGAGAGAGAATGAGAGAGAGAGCACATGAGAGGGGGGAGGGTCAGAGGGAGAAGCAGACTCCCTGCCGAGCAGGGAGCCCGATGCGGGACTCGATCCAGGGACTCCAGGATCATGACCTGAGCCGAAGGCAGTCGCTTAACCAACTGAGCCACCCAGGCGCCCCTGTTTTATTGTTTTAACCTTCTATACTCTTCATTTTTATTACTAAATATTTCACCGACTACTTTTATGTTAATTTCTGGAGATGAATTTCAAATATATGGAATTTGTTTGGATGTTTACTAGTGTTTAAAAAAAGTGAATTATCTGTTAATATTCCAGAAGTATTAATTTCAATCTTTAGAAAAGAATTGTTATCCAAAATTATTCATCTTTGATAATAAATATTAAGTAGGCCTATAATTTCAGTGTAGCTGCTCCATGATATATTCACCAAGTTGCATTTATATGCATAGGGTCTTCAACAACTTGTGGGCACTTTCTGAGGTCTCCTGTACTAGCTAAGTTGCCTTACCCATTTGATTTTTCTTTTCCCTGAAATCTCCACCAACCCACTGTCCTCACTTCCCTCCACATCTCCAAACAACACTCCACTCTTCCTTTTTTTATGTGAGCTCCTGTTTGCCCTTTGAGACTCATTTCTAATACCTGGTTACTAAAAAATGTTCATCATTCCTTGATCTAGTTAACTATTTCTTTTATCCAATCACTGAGTTATACACGTACTTTAATTTTATCATTATCACACTGTATTTGTATCTGCTTTTCCTGGGTACATGAAAATTTCCCATGTGAAGACCATCAGATATTGTTATTCTTAAATCTCAGGGTAGAGAATAATTTAGTTCTTGAATGCAAAAAAAAAAAAAAAATGCATATGTCAATAAAAGGAAACTTCCATGTATCTTCAAAGTGATTATCTCTTGTAAAATATATCAAGAGGGGTTTCCAAGATTAGCTGTAGAGATGACCTTCCCTGCCACATCATTGCAGGAACAGTATCTCATAGTAGATGAAATCTTTTATTTCTAACCACACGTGAGAGTCGGTAACCATTGGCAGTGAGAGTGTCCCTTGTCATTTGGGGAAATCAGTCCCAAAACGGTGCTTAATTACAATGTTATTGCAGTCAAATGCTCTACCCCTGAGCTATACCCCCTAATTACAATGTTATTGCGTGAGCAGAAGCAGGTCTTTGATTTTGGGTAAGCTGTGCTTCGATTTTTCTTTGAACCCTGTTTCAGAACAGAGAGGAGTAATTACTTACCTTCTCATATCCAGGATTAAGCTTTCTCTAGGACACAGTTCACATATTTCACAAATCTTTATCATTATAAAAGCCTCCACTCAGTCATCAAAGTGTTACAGTTTGTTTTTAGGTGATAACAAAAAAAAATGCTATTGTATCAGTTTTATATGGAGAACTATTCTGACATTTCTAAGAATGCCTTTCCAATACTTTTACTGTCCAAGTCATAAGTTAAGTAGAGAATGATAGATATAGACTGAACCTTAGAAGTAACATAAAATAGTCAAAAAACTTCATAATAAATCTGGGGGGGGAAAGGTGAAATGGATTATTCCACATCTTTTATTTTTTATAGCAGAGAGTGACACAGAGATTTAGGACTGATTAAAAAAAAACAATTCTCAAAGAAAGTTTGTTGCATGCTGAGATAGAAGTTACTATGGCATGTGTATGTTTTTGTTCTAATTATCACTTATTTACATATGACATATACCTCCAAAACACAGAATTTTATTTTATTTTATTTTTTTTTTTTTTTAAGATTTTATTTATTTATTTGAGAGAGAGAGAATGAGAGACAGAGCATGAGAGGGAGGAGGGTCAGAGGGAGAAGCAGACTCCCTGCTGAGCAGGGAGCCCGATGTGGGACTCGATCCCGGGACTCCAGGATCATGACCTGAGCCGAAGGCAGTCGCTTAACCAACTGAGCCACCCAGGCGCCCAACACAGATTTTTAAATGTAGAAAAGAAAAACTAAAAATTGTCTGAATTTTTGACTAGATTAAAATAAATTCTGAAAAATAGGTATTTTAATAAAAATAATGGCTAACATATTTTTGTACACTCACTATGCGCCAGACACTGACATTTTAGGTGGATTATCTCAGTTAAACCTGACAGGGGTACAATGAGCTGGATTTTACTTTTATTTCCATTGTGTTGTTAAGAGCATTTTCAAAGGCTTACATTATTTTCCACTCCCACAGCAGAATTATGACCTTACCCACACTCCATTATTGCTTACATGGAATAATATAAATAATATAATTTTATCAAATATTTTCTAAGGTGATTGGTGCAAATCCTAAAATTGACTTCTTTGGGGAGAAATTTTTTTTTTAAGATTTTATTTATTTATTTGAGAGAGAGAAAGAAAGACAGTAAAAATGGGGGAAGGGAGAGGGATAAGCAGACTCCATGCTGAGTGCAGAGCCCCACACAAGGCTAGATCTCACCACCCTGAGATGAGGACCTAAGCCAAAATCAACAGTCAGACGCTCAACTGACTGAGCCACCCAGGCACCCCCGGAAAGATCTTTCAAATCAATGCACTACACAATCTTACTTCCTAATCTTTCTATAATCTTAGAGTTGTGTTTTAAGAGGAATATCATGTGGAAAGCAGCATTTGGATTGGTGCCTAAAACAAGATTGGAGCTGTTTGTAAAGCAAAAATCTCAGAGTATTTAGGGTGCTTGATACCATTTACAAGAAAGTTTCTACTGGGGGTGCCTGGGTGGCTCAGGCACTTAAGTATCTGCCTTCGGCTCAGGTCAGGATCCCAGAGTCCTGGGGTGGAGCCCCGTGTTGGGTTCCCTGCTCAGTGGGGAGCCTGCTTCTCCTCCTTCTGCCCCTCTCCCCTGCTCATGCTTGCTCTCTCTCTTTCTCTCCCTCTCTCTCAAATAAATAAGTAAAATCTTTTAAAAAAGAAAGTTTCTACTGCCTATATTAATACCAAGTCATTTTTAAGAAGTTGTTTCAAAGTATTTCAGTTATTAGAGGTGAATTTAAACTGACAGAGTATGAAAGGAGGAGTCATCTTTTCTCACTACTCAGACATTTTGGCAGATCTGGAATGGCTGTTGGGAGAGTGTTGACCCCTCCAGAGATACCTTGGTACATATCTGCATTTAATTAAACCTGATACACCACTTCACATGAAAGCTACTTAAGGCAGTGTTAATCACATAATAAACTATCCTCCTCCACGTCACCAGCTATCCTCTGTACCAGTTTTTTCTTTACAAAATTTATAATTCCCTGAAATTATTTCATTGTTTTTGTTTGTCATTTATTTACCCCCACAGGGAGGTAAGTTCTGTAATTGCAAGGACCATTCTGCTTTTATTTACTTATATCCTTAGTGCCTGGCCTGACATCCAGTAGGTACTAAATGATGAGACAGCAGAAACCTGTTCAATATCATACAGCTGGTAAGTGGCTGAGAAAGGATTCTAATGGCAGATGCTTAGTTAGGTTCATTGGATAATTGATGAAGAACACTAATTTGTATCATACGCTATATTGAGAGCGTTTAAGGATACCTCACATTTCATAATTTAGGCTTACTCGTTTTCTAACTGCACTCATTTTGAAGTTTATATTCTTATTTTTTCTCTTTTGTCTTTGTCTTTCCACTTTTCTTCATATTCTACTGAGTTCCTCAAAGGATTCAAGGAAGCTATTTCTACATTTTCCAGATCTGGCAAAGTTTTACTCTGATGTGTCTATCACATGCTTCTAACAAGTACTCTATTATCTATTCATGAAATTGGGTGACAATGTATTTACTTGAGTCTAGACAGGGTTGTTACTCAGTTTTGAGTTATTGTTGTTTTCCCAAAGAATGTCTCTAAGTGCAGTTTGATTTTAATGCAGAGCAAGTAGCAGATATTAAACAATCTTCAATTCTAATATGTGTAATAAATACATAAACCTTTGTAACAGATTAGTTTGAATTGATGTTTATGGAGAAGATATAATACACTTAAACACACAATTTTTATGTTAGGCCATGTTTATGTGATCTCCAAAGCATCCCACTTCAAAGAATCAAAGAGTTCTTTGTAAGTAGAGGCAGGCAAATCATTTCATTATCAGGCTATTACATCAACACATCAGGATTCCTTCTGAATGCAGACTGTTGATTGCCTTCTGTCTCCTTTCCAGCTGGCAATTTTGGACACTCCACTGAATTTTTCAGTTTTTCATCACTTCAACAATACAGTCCATTTACCATCTCACATTTTTTAAATCTTTCCTGTATTACAGGCCCAAATGCCAAACACACAGGCAAATTCTCTCAATCTTATACTTTAATAATATCTTTGGCTTTTCATTAAAGATAACTAAAAATGTTATATCGTAAAAAATAAAAATAAAACTGTTACATTATCATTGTAATACTATTATTCCACTGTAACATTCCAGCAAAATGGTGTTTTCTCTCTCAGGTAAAGAAGATGGATTATCGTTAATACTTAGTTTGGCACACTGGCAAGGTAGTAAACACAGATTTTTCCTCTTTTACAATAGACATATTATCTATAAGAGGAGTAGGGTATTATCTCATCAGATCTAGTAATAAAGAACCCAATGTCTATCTCAGCTATACTTGCTGCTTTGTTACAAAATAAAAAGCATTGGGAGGACAACTGACTAAGAAAAAATGGTGCTTTAAGCTTTGATTCTGGATGACAATATAGGATTCTATATTTTTGCTTTGTCTTGTCATGTTTGTATTTTGTTTATCTTGCTTAAGAGGAGAGAGAACCTTTTCTAGAAATCAGAAGTCAAATCATAAGGATTTTAGATATCAAAACATATTATACTGTACTCTCTCTCAGTGAAAGCTCAACTCAACAATCTCAGTGCATAGTTTGTGTGGAGATTACATAGAGTAATATATAAGATTTTGGTGTCTTTGAATTTAAAACCATGCTCTCAGCCCATTAAGTACAGATGTGTTACATAAATTTAGACATTTAATGTAAAAAAATGCCATGGAAAATGGTGATTATTCTCTTTTCCAGTTGGGTATTTACAACTCTTTTGATAGCTCCATTATCAGTCATCCATTTTTCACTATTCTTTCAGTTATTTCTTTAGTATCTACCTTATTTCAATGTTGTATTAGTTGTTGGTTATATAGTTGTAAGACACAAATATACTGTCTGCATTGAATTTACATTACTTTATTGAAAAATGATTGCAAGACGCCATATAATAGGACCCTTGATCAGATATTTGGAGTTAATAACTGTCATGATTATTGGAATTTGTTTCACTATTCTGAACTCCTATGATATTAAGTAACCATCACGTATATGTATGTGTTTTGAATCTCATACCCTAGATTATGTGTAACTTGTACTTTTAATACTGATTTCCAAATATGAATTTCATTGAAGCTAAAGTCTAGACCTATAGTAAACAGTTAACTTCATTATAAAATGCATTATCAGGGTTAAGTCCTAGTATTTATTTTGAACAATCTATTTCTTGGAAAACAGGATATTTGTAAATATATTAAACATGATTTTATTATTCCAGTTTAAAACTTCTTAAGTCTTATACCCCTGAGACTTTAAAACATTTTCTAGTCAGTGAGATTAATTTATAATTTGATTTATACATAATAATGAGTTATTTTCCAGATAATCTCTGTCCTCAGACGTTGACTCTCCATTGTAACCCCTGAATTTCTAACTACTGCCAAGTTGTTTAATATTAGGTGATTTATTAATATATTTGCCTTTCTTTTTAAATAATGCTATATTTTTTTGTTTATGGAGAGCAAGAAAATTTATTTCATTCCATTCAATATTTTTTAATATGCTTAAACTTTTGAACATGTTTATCATCTGAATGAAAATGGACTGAAAAATATTTTTAAACCAGATGATATGTACCATTTTTTCAAAGTATTAAGAAAATATTTCTGGATTGAAAGTTTTACAACACCTCACATGTTATCAGAAAGTTTTAGCATGTAAAAGTTAGGACTAAAATGTAAACAAGATGGGAATTCGTAACATTCCTAAGAATGACATGTAAACCAAATCTAATTTAAGGTTTGAAAGTCCCACTGATAAATCTGTGCCAGATTAAAATTGGAAAAATATGTAGGACAAAAGATCCAAAAAATCAACTCCGTATGAATTTAATATTTTAAAGATCTGAATGAATACAAGACAAAATTGTTTAGTTAAAAATTAAAGTCATGCAAATACACACAAGGGGTAGACTAATGTGATTTTGAGTAAAAATAATATTAGAATTGATAGCTATGGTCAAAATTAATTTATTAATTGATCAAATCACCCATTCTTTAAGTTCATGTTGTACACATAAACAGTATGATAATTTCTGTGATGAATGTTGTTGGAGATGCTAAGAAGAACAAGCAGTGTTCCTATCATCCCGTCCTAAAATATGAAAAGTGAAATAAGGCAAGCTCAAACCTTAACCCAATACCACATGTTGAGAGGACTAACCATTCTCTTGGCCTCTCGACTTCATGGAATCTTTTTCCTTGCCTTTCACACAAACCTCTATACATGTTATAATCAAGTTATCTAAGTAGTGAATTTTCGGGGTGTCTATTTACATGCTCTTTTTCTCTTTTGGTTGTCTTTCCATCTTAAAGATGTACAAGTTTTCTCTCTCTGCTATTATATAGTCAACCCTTAAAGGGTTAGGGTAGACTTGTGATTGTTCTCCTCTGTCCATGAATGCATGGGTAATTTTAATTCAGAGTTTGGAGTTAGGGAGAGGGAAAGAGGATAGCTCTCAGTGAGAAACAAAATAGGGAGGTCAAGAGGTGATGCCACATAAGACTTGGAATGCCATGTGTAAAGTATTAAAGTGGGAAAATGTATGTGAAATCCAGAGAAAGCAATAGTCAAATTCACAGCCTGGAGTATGAAACAGGATTGCAATATTTGAGAGTGATGTGAATAAAGTAGCTATTGCATATTTGAAATTTATTATTAAAGGTTATATATATATATCTGTTTTATTTCTTAGATTTCATATACATATGTGTATATATATATATATGCATATGTTTTATTTCTTAGATTATATATCCTGTAAGGCTGTAAGCAAATCTGTCCTTGACTTTAGGAGGAAATATTGTATCTTTCAAGGTTGTTTAATATGCAAACATTCTGTAAGATATAAAAGTAGTCTGGAGTAAAATCATTTAGTGCCTCCGTTACAACTTGTGTAGAGATATGAGGAGCCCATGGAGAATTGTCTCCCAATAGATGATAGGGTTCCCAGGGCAGCCGTGGTAAAGAGAATGGCCAGAGAGACCTCACTGGGAAGAAGGTATTTTAGTAAAGACCTGTAGAAAATGGAAGGGGGAGCCATGTAATATCTTGGACACATCAACGTGGAATAAAAAAGCATATGCAAAGATGTTGATGTGGTAGTGGGCTTTGCATGTTTGTGGAACAGAAAGAAGGCAGGCATGACTAGAAAGGAATGAAGGAAAAAAAATAATGCTAGATGAGTTCTAAAAAGAGTTTTGAATATTAATACTTACTACCTTGTTAAACTCTCCTATTGTTTCTCATATCTTTTTTCTTTAGTTTATCTTGTCCTATTTATGCAAGCAAATATTCTTCAGATTCTGAGTTTTTTTTTTTCACTTTCTAATCCATAAGCTTTTATTCCTTTTCTCTTATTGCATTTACAGGACATTCAGTATAATGTTAAATGGGCTTGGTGGTAAATGAGTTTCTTTTCCTTTTTTCCAGATTATAAAGAGAATGAGTCCATCATTTTGTCATTTAGAATGATATTCTTAATACGTTTATTGTTGTTAACATCTACTGGGTCAAGGAGGTTCTATTTAATTCATAATTTATAAAGTTTTCATCATACAATTATTTTAAGTGTTATCAAATATTTTCTCTGTATTTTTTGAGATCATATCACATATTCCTTAAAAAAGTAAATGACATTAACATTTTTCACTCTTTCTTGAAAGAGTTGGGTAGTATTCTTTATTTTTCTGTTAGAAGTGTTTTTTGGAAATGCTTCTGAAAAAGTTTCAGTAAGATGGGAATAATATATTCTTGACAGTGAGATAGAACTTCCTTAGAAAACCACATGGTCTCAATGTTTTCTTTGGGTCAACATTTTTAACAATGGCTTTACTGCTTTAATTTATTGATTTATGGGCCTCTTCATGCTTTTTCTTTCTATTTGAGCCAAATTTGACTAAGTTAAAAAATTTTGGAATGCGTCCATTATTAATTTACTGACATTGCTTTTACAGTATTTTGTTTTAAATATCTTCAGATATAGCTATGTTCTTTTTTATTCTTAACACTACATATTTCTGCCCCTTCTTCTTGTTCAGGCTTATCAGAGGTATGCTTCTTTTGTTAAATTTTTCTAAGAAAAAAATTAGATTCATTGATATTTTCTTTATATTTTGTTTCCCCACTTCACTGATTTCAGAATTTTTTTAAAGACTTTATTTGTTTATTCATGAGAGACACACACACACACACAGAGGTGCAAAGGCAGAGGGAGAAGCAGGCTCCCCAAGAGCAGGGAGTCTAACATGGGACTTGGTCCCAGGACCCTGGGATCATGACGTGAGCCAAAGGCAGACACTTATCCAACTGAGCTACCCAGGTGCCCTGTCAGATTTTGTTTTTATTAACATCTTTACACATTCTTGGGTTTATTTTGTTATTTTTTTGTCATCAAAAGTTGCATAATTAGCTTTAAATTTGTCATTTTTTTAATTCCTCTTTTGAAATCTATAAATCTCTGCTGTTATCATCTCATTTTAACTTATACACACATGCTTAAGAAATTATTTTACACAATGATCCAAATAATACTAAAACCAAAATACCTCACACATTGAGTTTGGTTGATCCCAGGACAATTAATCTATATTCCTTATCCTGATCATGGTCTATCTAAGGAGACGTGCGTTTAAGAAATTAACATATATTGGATAAGTATTAGAGCACAAATAGGCAAATGATAAAGTGAAGCTAGAAATACACACCAACATTTTTTTTTTTTTAAAGATTTTATTTATTTATTTGAGAGAGAGAATGAGAGAGAGAGAGCACATGAGAGGGGGTAGGGTCAGAGGGAGAAACAGACTCCCTGCTGAGCAGGGAGCCCAATGCGGGACTCGATCCTGGATCTCCAGGATCATGATCTGAGCCGAAGGCAGTCGCTTAACCAACTGAGCCACCCAGGCGCCCCTACACACCAACATTTATTGGCTCAAAATAGGAAGCATGTAGGCTTGCCAGATAAGTCAACATCTGAGCAGCGTTTTACACCAATAAAAGATGTTTGCCAGGTAAGCAAAATGATGTAGAAGGGAAATCCCAGGAAGATTGAGATGATAATTTATATCAAGAGCATAATCAAGGGGCAGAGCATTTCCAATATCAAGAAGTGTAAATAATTCAGTGAATATAGATCGTGGATACTGGATTAGAGATGTAATGCCAAGACAGAAATCTTAATGGATTAAATAGACTTGGACCAAAGCATATGGATATTAAATGTCAAGTTCATCAGTTAGCTTTATTCTGAAACTATGAATATATTACCAAGGCATTTCAAGCAAGTGAGTGACATACTGAAAATTATTGTTTAAGAAAATTCTGGTAGAGGGCGCCTTGGTGGCTCAGTCGTTAAGGGTCTGCCTTCGGCTCAGGTCATGATCCCAGGGTCCTGGGATCGAGTCCCACATCGGGCTCCCTGCTCGGCGGGAAGCCAGCTTCTCCCTCTCCCACTCCCCCTGCTTGTGTTCCTGCTCTCGCTATCTCTCTCTCTGTCAAATAAATAAATAAAATCTTTAAAAAAAAAAAAAAAAAAAAGAAAATTCTGGTAGATATGTAGAATACATTGGATGCAAGGTATTTCAATAATCTAACCTAAATTTATTTATACACATAACTAGACATAACAGAGGGATGAAAAAAAGGGCACAAATGCCTCAGATATTGTAGACATAGCATCAATCATACTCAGAACATGAGTTTATATGAGGGATTAAGGGGAGAAGACAGAGAAGTAAAGATTGTTTCAAAACCTTATTTAAATGTGGCAAATGGATTATGAAATAAACAGTTGTAGAAGGGCCAGATTTTACTATTAAAATGATGAGATTCATTTAGACTTGGAAATCAATTTTCCTGGAATATTAAATTGATGGTTGATACAACTGAAGCTAATGGAGAAGAGAGTTTCATAAATGATGAACATAATATAATGTCTAATATTAGGTCACACAATACAATATTAGGTCACTTTTTTTACTTATATGATATGGTTTGGGCAGGGTGGATTCCAAAGCATGTAAATTGGAAGCAACACTGATGACTGAAAAGTGAATAGTAGTGAGGGAAAAACACCAAGGACACTTTCAAGAAGATTGGCTCCACTGTTGACTGGTTCTGTTTCAGTTATGTAAGATTAGTAAGTCCCCAAATATAGTGTATAGCATAGTGACTATCATTAACAATACTGCTCTGCACCCTTCTTCAGAAGATAAATCTTATGTTAAGTGTTTATACCACAAAATAATAACAAATAAATAAAGAAGGTAGGAAATTTTGGGACGTGATGGATATCTATATGGCATAGATTGTGGTGATGGCTTCCCTTTTCCCCAAATTCATCAAGATGTGTACATTAAATATGTACAACAATTTGTATGTCAATGATACCACAATAAAGTGGCTTAAGAAAAAGGATTGGCTTTAAAGGAGTGAAAGAAAGGATGCATAAGAATGAGGAGGACACTTTGGATTTCTGTTATTTTTTATTTATTTATTTTTTAAAAGATTTTATTTATTTATTTGAGAGAGAATGAGAGAGGGAGACAGCAGGAGAGGGGGGAGGGTCAGAGGGAGAAGCAGACTCCCCGCTGAGCAGGGAGCCTGACACGGGACTTGATCCCAGGACTACAGGATCATGACCCGAGCTGAAGGCAGTCGCTTAACCAACTGAGCCACCCAGGCACCGCTCTGTTATTTTTTTAATGGTAGAATGTATTTGTTTGATGGTGGAAAAAAGTAAGCAAAAATTAAGGCAAAAACAAGTTAATATTTGATAATTCAAATAAAAGTGATGAGGGCTAGGTTCTATATATCACTATTGTAGATTAATTCATGGATGAGAAAACTTAGGTCTTTTACAAATATGAGAAAATTTTAGAAAGTCCTTAAAGTACCAAATTTGGATTCACAAAAATAGATCAAATAATATTGCACATGAAGTCCAGAGCACACTGATTGTATATATAAATAGACGAATAAAGGGGGACTAAATCTCATAGCTATTTAGCTTATATTTAGGTAATTCATTGGGGCATAGTGTACTGATTGGTACCAAAGATTTTGTTTTGGTACATGAGTCTTATTTCTCTGCAGCCATACTATTTGGTTTTTAATTCCACTCAGCTACTTTACACTGGGCAAATTACTTAAATTTTACCACCCATCTTTTCACAAATAATACTTGTACCTCCTTCACAGATCATTGTGAAAGGTAAATGACATAAGACCTTGTACATTGTAAGATCTCAATATATTGTAGCAGTTTAATAGTTATCACATGGTTTCCCAGATCTGTTTCAATCCATTTTTTTCTTTTATATGGTTCTACAAATTGTCTTTATTGGTTCTCATAAACCGACTATTGTCTTCTTAAGCAGACTTCATATTTCCAGTGCTTTATTGCTACTTGTGTAAGAAAATTATGTTTTACAGTTTTATTATGCTACCAAATAATATATTATGCCAGGCTTTTGATAGGGTGTTGCAAAGCTTTTATTCTCTTCTTGAGTTCTTCTTGAGTTCACAAATAGTGAGAAATAGTACTTGCTTACTGTGGAGCATTCCAGTCTCCTTCTCAAGGATCTTGGTGCAAGAGTAGAGAGTAAGAACACAAACCATGAATCATCACACTACAAAGAATCGTCCAGACACACCAGCTTTAAGCATCTCATCTGGCCAGCTGAAAAATCCAGAAATTAAAATTTTAGAACTGGTAGCACAGTTTCCCACTCTAAGCTTGCAATGCCATAGTCTTGATGCTAGGCATTAGGAAGATTGGGCTCTTTGATTTTTTTTTTCAAATTAATTTTCTATAGCAGTGCTGTCCAATAGAACTTTCTGAGGCATCGGAAATGTTCTCTACCCTTGCTGTCCTATGTGGTAGCTACTATGTACATGTGGATATTGAACAGTTGAAATGTGACTAGTATGACTGAGGAATTAAGTTTTAAATTTCATTTAATTTTAACTAAAAAAATAAGTTGAAAAGTTATGCATGACTAGTGGCTACTGTAAGGGACTGCAAAGTTCTAGAGTTATTTTCAACTTTCAGAACTTTACTTCTAACAGTCATGTCATTTTTATAAGCATGCCTGAATGGAGGATTATTCTCTAAACTAAGAACCTGTATAACTTACACTTAAAGTCATGGTTACTGATTCTATGCAAAATAACTGATATGATTGTCAATCTTTTTCACCCCTGGCAAGGTCTTGGGATTTTACTGATGATATTAACTCTGTACATGAGCCCATCTATATCATAAGGAACTCTCAATTTCTATGTCCACATTTGACATTTTTAAATGATCTTCCATTCTCTCTCTCTGTATCTGTGTGTGTGTGTGTGTGTGTTCAAGGCATGTTAGGGGACTGGTGATGTGGAGATCCAGGAAATCAGCTAGTGTTAAGATTGAATTTGCCTACGGAGATTTCACTATGAAGAGGCGCTGAGGAAATTGACAAGGAAGACAATCACTATCCAGCCTGTGAGAACACTAATTTCATGTACTTTTAACATTTCAGTAGTTATTTTAGTAATGCCCTTGTTCTTTTCTAGATCAAAGGGAAGTTTGTGAATATATCTGTGGGAAAATAAGTCATAGAGCTTGTTAGAGTTAGAATTTATTATTAAATATTTTTGCATTTTTTTCATTTTCAGAAATGTGAAATTTATTTATATGCTAACTCTCTAAAATTAAAACAATCGGGAGAGAATGTTCTGCCTGTTCCTTGAGGTCATTTCCTCTTTTGGTTTTGCTATTGCTTGTTCTTCATAGTGTAGCCAACTGTTCATTTACATTGCACCTTGCAGAGACAGGCCTATCGAATTCTATACCTGAGGTTGTTTGTTTGCATGGTTTGTGAGAAAATTGCCCATAGTCAGCATAGAAGAAACAATAACAGTGGAAGTCCTAGCACTTTGCTCTTTAAAGTCAGTTTAGATTATAGTATGACCCAGCCTGATCTATGGGAGTGGGGGGAGAGCAACCTAATTTCTGTGGAAAGCAGTGCATCTGTAATTATTGAATCTGACTTAGGATCCTTGTAGGGAAAATTATCAATTAACGTAAGCTAGACTGCCACTTGGCTTGTTAACTGAGAATCTGGTCAGTAAAATCAGTTTAGAAGGACTTAATTAAGGTAATTCCTCTACGGACGTCTTTGCCCAGCTTTGGCTTATAGAACTGGAATTCACAGAATGATGGTAGAAAAAAAATAAGTAATGAAACCATCAAATGTAAAGTGATAGGAGAGCTGCATAGAATAAAGTAGTTTTGTGGATGGGGAATTGCTGAGGATATAGCCCTGAGGATGAAACCCTAAATGACTATGGGCTGTTGTCATATTCTAAATTAGATTCTAGAATATTTTAGTATTTATATTTTCTATGTTAAATTTCTAACTTTTAGCAAAATCATGGTATATGGTAAGGAAAACCTGAATGATAAATAGAACAGAACAGGGCACTGACTACAGTGTTTTGGTAGGTGACTTGAATATGCCAAAAGTTGGCAGAATCAGACTAAGGAGCACCAGTAAAGAGCATAATGGTGACAGGTCCTTGTCAGGGGGCAGAGGACAATTTATTTAACATTGTGTTCTTGCATGAAGTAGACATTAAACAAATATTGAATTTGCCTGAATGAAGATGCATAAATTGGCCTCTTTCAAGAAATGATAGATATGTTTCTTTCATGTTCTTTGGTCCACTTTTAACATGACTACATTTAGGCAACGGAATATATTTGAAATAGACTTCTGATACTCTTTGGTGTGTTTATTTACAAAGATTCCATAAATCTTCTCTGCAAATGGAAAATATGCCAAAGGGATTGCATCAATTTATCATTTTGCCTTTTACTCTCCTGTCATCTCTCTTCTCATTTCAAGACTTTCATTGGTTACAATTTTCCATAACATAAAATTATAGAAAAATACTGTAAAGAGTGTCATTCTTATATAGTGCTTAATTCTTTATGTACCCATGGAATATTCCATACTATACAGGAGAGAAATAAAATATGCCCTTGGCAGCCTTAAAAAGAAAGTAAGAGGGCGATTATCCACCCGGTTCCATTGTCTCTGGTATCAGAATAATGTCTTTTGCACAGGGTTATTTGATCATTATTCTTTCTGAGATGTTTTAGCTGTCTTTCCTTCATGGGCAAAACCTGAAATATCAGCATGTTTCTCCCATAAACTAAGTTGCCAAATAAAGAAGAATATTTACATTTGAAGACTCTTCTAAACTTGTTTAAAATTTGCTGAAATTCAGGAAACTCCGAAGCCTGTGAGCAGCAGCAGGAGGTGAACCAATTGGGATAAATACATCAAATAATGCCTAATTCAGACGTATTTCTAGGCCTATACTTTTCTCTGACAGGTCAAACCAATTATTTGAGGCATAGAAGGAATCTTTTTCTTTACAAATGTCTCTGCTAGCCAAAATAAAACGTTAACTGACATACATAACAAATATTTTAATTCACTGTGTGCAGTTAGAAAATTGAACCCAGAAGAAAATATTAATATTAAAACTTTATTATTAAAATATCAAGAGGTGGCGGGCGCCTGGGTGGCTCAGTTGGTTAAGCCACTGCCTTCAGCTCAGGTCATGATCCTGGAGTCCCGGGATCGAGTCCCGCATCGGGCTCCCTGCTCAGTGGGGAGCCTGCTTCGCCCTCTGACCCTCCCTCCTCTCATGCTCTCTCTATCTCATTCTCTCTCTCAAATAAATAAATAAAATCTTTAAAAAAAAAAAATATCAAGAGGTGGGTTATCTGACAGAAAAGCGTTTTGCAGTTCCTCATTTCACTGTGAATTATGTGCATTGATCTGGAATATTTCTACACGAGGAAGGGGAAGATATTATGTAAAATAGCTGTGACTTTTCATAGAGAGAAACGATGGTAAAGGGAATTTTATTATACAATTCATTAGTCTCTACTCGAACATTTAAGTTGTTATGTACTCTGTGTCATATGATTTTCCTTGCCCCTCTACACTTACTCCAAGCTTTGGAAAGTGTACCGCTGGGAGGGAATAAAACAGAGGTGACTTTCATTGAATTTGGGAATCTTTTTTGAATTCTCATACACTTCGTACTCAGCTCCACCTGCCTGTTTCAATGTCAGAGTTTTAGGCCTATGGGGGAAACTCCTCCTCTGGTCTCGCCTTTCTAAATCCTTAAACATGTTGAAGGGGACAAAATGAAGCACAAAGATATACATGAGTTGATCATAATTTCTGTTTTATCTTTGTTATAAAGCTGAAATTAGTAAATATGAATATTTATTTTCACATCACTTGGGAAAGAGATAAGGAATTAAAATAATCCCATGTTGCCCATTCAGATAGAAATAAACCTGGCTAAAATTGAGTGCTTCAGGTAAGGAGATAAATCACCTAATTTTTCCCATTGTGGATACTGAAATTTGGCTCTAACATTGAGTTATTATACACATTCCAGGTATCTGTATAATACAGTACATACAATGATACCTTTAATTCAGGAAAATAGGATGTTGATAAATATTGGTCATTGATAGTCTGAATATTTTATATATATTTGATATTTGATATTATAATATAATAATGTAATGTATTATTATAGAATATATAAGTTATATGTAATGGTAATAAGGAACATGTGATAAGTAATTACAATATTTATTGTGAATTCTTTCTTATAAAGGAATTAGGGAAAACTTTCAATCAGTGTGACTATAAAAAATATTTTTATGTAGTCTAGACTTTCCTGTATGCTTTTCATATTACTTGTTGTTCCAAACAGGGACTGGAAATTTTGCTTTTTGTTTCAAGATCTGTGGTGGTTTTGTAATATAATATTTTAGCCTGAACTACGTACCCCATAATCCCCTTCTCCATATGTTTTTTTGTTAATTTGGGCCACCAGAGAGATTCTTGCAGATCTGGGACTTGGAAGTAAAGGAGAGCCGTTGGTAGCATACCCATACTGAAGCTGACGTGCTGACTCATCTTGTTATTGTAGGGCAGCAGCTGGGTAGCCAATAGTTCCTCCTTCCGTCTGAGATCCTCTTCCATTTTCAGTGCCTCTTGGTCCAAGAGTGCATATCCAGCTCTGTGATGAAAGGCCTGAGCATAATAATGGGCATAAGTTTGAGTCCTTCTTCATGAGTTTCAGCTTGTGCTTGTGGGTTGCAACCTGTTCTTGATCTCTTCCTTTTTATAGCCATCCTCTCTTCTAAATTGATTGCCCGAGAACTTCAAACTCTAGCATCACATGTGAAGACAGCAGACTTATTAGAGTGGTTAACTAGCTCTCATAATTGCACAAGTCAAAAAAGATTGATTGTGTAAATAAAATCTTTAAAAAAAGGGGGGGGGGCGCCTGGGTGGCTCAGTTGTTAAGCGTCTGCCTTCGCTGGGGTCATGATCCCAGGATCCTGGGATTGAGCCCCGCATCGGGCTCCCTGCTCAGCGGGAAGCCTGCTTCTCCCTCTCCCACTCCCCCTGCCTGTGTTCCCTCTCTCACTGTCTCTCTCTGTGAAATAAATAAATAAAATCTTTAAAATAAATAAATAAATAAATAAATAAATAAATAAATAAAGGTTGATTGTGGTAGTCGTCCTCTAAGAGGATCCTCAGTGTTCCCTGGTATTTGCACCTTCATGTGGCTCCCTCCCACACTGCACCAGGATTCTTTATTTTGTGACCGGTACAGTATGAGGTAAGTGATGGTATAGCAGCACTCCCACGAACAGGTTATAAAATCTGCAGCTTTTGTCTTGGACAAGCTCATGTACTCGCTCTCTCTCTCTAATGGGTAATTCACTTTGGGAAAAGAAGCTACTATGTTGTAAGCAGCGCTATGAAGACCCAGTGTATAAGGAACTGAAGTTTCTAGCTAATAACTGTTGAGGAACTAAGAATAGACAATAGCATGAGTGAGCTCATAAGCAAATCCTCCTAGCTGTGTCTTCAGGTAGGACTGCAGCCCTGACCACCAACCTGACTACAATCTCATAAGATGCTATGAGCTAGAGCCTCCCAGTTAAGTTGCTGCCAACTCACAGAAACTATGAGAAAATAGATTTTTGTTATTTTATGTTGCTAAATTTTGAGGTTATCACTAACAAAGAATAATAAGTAACACAGGAATTTTTATCAACTCCTGCTCTCCACAAATGAATTTACCAGCACAACTTTTATGAATTGGTTTCTATAGAAGACTGATTTTTCTCTTGAATATATGTATATATATTCAGATTATTATTATAAGGTGACACAGCTTTCTCTTTTATCTTAATAGTCTTTATATCTGTATTATCTTTGTTAAATGTGCTCCCTTTATTGTACATGACATTGTTTTCCTCTGTATTGTGGCACTAGAAAAAGCGTTTTAAGGGTCAATTACTAATTAGAATCTAAGGTGAAAATGACCTTACCCTTGTGAAACACAGTAACGGGTGGGTCACTTTTCTCTTCCCTAAGTTTATCCATTTCATAAGTCACTTCATCCTCATGCTCATGCTCATAATTTTAAGCATCATCTATAAATTATCTTTCTCTAATATATGCCTAAGCTTCTTCAATTTTTTTTGATTACTAGATTCGTGTATATATAAGCTCTATATGAAATATCTAAAAAAGTATCAAATGGCCATGTCAAACCTAACATGTTCCAAATAGCCCATATTCCATTGCACTTAACAATCAAACAGTGAAAATAGGTTGTAATTATTCCCACAACTTCCATGCAATCATTTATTTTTTCCTATTTGGGAAAGTGAAAAGATAGATATCATTAGCTTCTGAGCACAAAACAGTTTTTGATAATTAAGTCCCTTTTTTACTCCACTGCTTGCTGTTTCTGTTGCCAAAGAGCATTATTAGAACATGAATTTCTTGCCTGCAGCGTGCTATTCTTCAGCTTCATGAATGTGGACGAACGGTAGAAATGCTAGCGGTGATGGCAATGGCTTCGCTGGCTTCCTAATCACCGTCCTGTATCTATGTACGTCCATGCTCCAGCTTCTTTGGGATCCGGACACAGTTACACCGATAGAATTAGTGGCATATTTTTTATTCCAGTGATGCCTTAAAAAAGAACTAGTAGCAGCGACTCTACTTAGGTCATTTCTCAAAGGTTCTAGAAATTATTCGTGGAGGCCCAATCTAGAACTTACTACTGAAGCTCTTTCTTTTTTTTTAAATTTTTATTGTTATGTTAATCGCCATACATTACATCATTAGTTTTTGATGTAGTGTTCCATGATTCATTGTTTGCGTATAACACCCAGTGCTCCATGCAGTGCGTGCTCTCTTTAATACCCATCACCAGGCTAATTCATCCTCCCACCCCCCTCCCCTCTAGAACCCTCAGTTTGTTTTTCAGAGTCCATCGTCTCTCATGGTTCATCTCCCCCTCTGATTTCTCCCCCTTCATTCTTCCCCTCCTGCTATCTTCTTCTTCTTTTTTTTTTCTTAACATATATTGCATTATTTGTTTCAGAGGTACAGATCTGTGATTCAACAGTCTTGCACAATTCACAGCGCTCACCATAACACATACCTCCCCAATGTCTATCACCCAGCCACCCATCCCTCCCACCCTTTCCACTCCAGCAACCCTCACTTTGTTTCCTGAGATTAAGAATTCCTCATATCAGTGAGGTCATATGATACATGTCTTTCTCTGATTGACTTACTTCGCTCAGCATAACACCCTCCAGTTCCATCCACGTCGTTGCAAATGGCACTACTGAAGCTCTTTCATTGTACTTGTCTACTTTCCTATTAAGTCCCTTACTGCCTAAGGTTCTATGGTAATTTCTGAACTCAGACTCAGACTGCACTGAACTCAGACGTACTTTCACTTCCTCAGCTTATCCTTCAACCCAGTGTTCTTCATCGCAGGTGATTTCTTTTGTTCAGTTGCTTAGGTATAAATCCTGGAGTCTTCCTGACTCCTACTTTTATCTCATCCTCATATGCACTATAGCAATATATCATGTTGACAATAACTCTCTGAAAGTAATTTGGAATCCCACCACTATTGCCATCTGCACCTCCACCTCCAAGGTGAAAGCTGAACTCACCACTTTCTTTCATTATTTTAATGACCCTTAATTGGTTCTCCTGCTTCTGATCATGCCGCCCTAAAATCCCCCCTCCAGATAGCACATGGATTGGTACAAAAATATCATTCATACCCACAAAGTTACACAAAACTGCAGCAACCTCTCACCACAGAGTTAAACCTCTAGCCATTTTATCTTACCTTATTTTTCTCCATAACACTTATCACTTTTCTAACATGAGAGATGTTGACTCAGCATTGGTATATTGGCTATCTAACTAATTTTTGTGCTCCTATCCAATATATATGTATACATACATATATATATGTATATCATGAGCCAAATGAGGAAAACATCTTTGTCTGTTTATTGCTCTATCCTCAGCATATAGAACAGCAGCTGATGTACATTAGGATGGTCAATAAATATTTGTGAACAAATGAATAGAAGCCCAACACTAAATTCTTCTAATGACTCCTCATCTCACTAAGAATGAAATACATGGCGTTTTTCCTCTGTATGAGGACCTACATGTTCTAGGTCTTTGCTAACTCTCTGACCTCATCACTACCTTATTCACTCTGCTTCAGCCATAATGGCCTTAAAATTTATCTTTGAATAGCCATGCAATGGTCACTTCTAGAATGTTCCTTCTGTAGGTATTCATGCACTTTACCTCCTTCTCAATTTTTAATTGTTTCCATTAATGGAAAACAGTGTTTTAATATGTTTTTTAATCTTTAAGGAGTAGTCAGGGTAAATATATTCTGATTTTAAATATGTGTTTTAACTGGAAGCATATGGAATATCCTATATTATTTTCATACTATGTAAGCATATGGAAACCCTCAGATAGGCTTAGAATGAGTGTCTAGGGCAATATTTTCTGCAAAAATGAAGACTATATATCAAATGGATTTTTAGCTTTGTGAAATGCCAAAGGAAAAGCTGAAACATTTGATAATTGCCAGAACCTTTCTCTGAAAGCTCACCAGGACCATGAGTCATTGTTTAGGTGACAAGATGTCAGGATATGACAAGATATTCCTGTTATATAACATGACACGGAGCTTAACCCAGTTCTAATGCTGAAAAATACAAGTCAAAGTAAAAATAAAAATGAAATAGGTCTTCCTTAGTTTCTTTGATGAAAAGATATCAAAGGACTTTATAAAGTACTTCTATTTTTAAAATGCACAAACTCAGAACCTGAGCCAAAAAGTAGGAGCCTTTATAAATGGAGACTCAAATGTTTCTTTAGTAGTGTATACAGCAATCTTAAGATAAACCTGGCAAAATAACACAGGTCTGTCAGAGTGCCGTATTAACCACGAGGAAATAGTTTTTATTAAAAACAGAAAATTTTCATTGAATAAGAAATAAAAGTTAAGAAATATTGCATCTTTAATAGCTATACTGAATTTTTTTTAATTTTATTTTTTATGTTATGTTACTCACCATACATTACATCATTAGTTTTTGATGTAGTGTTCCATGATTCATTGTTTGCATATAACACCCAGTGCTCCATTCAATACGTGCCCTCTTTAATACCCATCATCAGGCTAACCCATCCCCCCACATCCCTCCCCTCTAGAACCCTCAGTTCTCAGAGTCCATAGTCTCTCATGGTTCGTCTCCCCCTCCGATTACCCCCTCTTCATTTTTCCCTTCCTACTATCTTTTTTTTTTTTTTTTTAACATATAATGTACTATTTGTTTCAGAGGTACAAGTCTGTGATTCAACAGTCTTACACAATTCACAGCGCTCACCATAGCACATACCCTCCCCAATGTCTATCACCCAGCCACTCCGTCCCTCCCACCCCCACCACTCCAGCAACCTTCAGTTTGTTTTCTGAGATTAAGAATTCCTCATATCAGTGAGATCATATGATACATGTCTTTCTCTGATTGACTTATTTTGCTTAGCATAATACCCTCTAGTTCCATCCACGTCGTTGCAAATGGCAAGATTTCGTTTTTTTGATGGATGCATAATATTCCATTGAATATATATACCACATTTTCTTTATCCATTCATCTGTTGATGGATATCTTGGCTCTTTCCATAGTTTGGTTATTGTGGACACTGTTGCTATAAACATTGGGGTGCATGTACCCCTTCGGATCAGATTGAAAGTAGGGGGATGGAGAAACATTTACCATGCAAATGGATGTTAAAAGAAAGCCAGAGTAGCAATACTTACTACCAGACAAATTAGATTTTAAACCAAAGACTATAACAAGATGTGAAAAGGGGCACTGTATCATAATAAATAAAATCTTGTCCATCCAACAAGAAGATCTAACAATTGCAAATATTTATGTCCCCAACTTGGGAGTAGCCAAATATATGAAACAATGAAAAACAAACATAAAGGAACTCATTGATAATAATACAATAATTGTAGTGGATAATAACACCCCCACTTACATCAATGGTCAGACCATATAAGCAGAAGATCAACAAGGAAACGATGGCTTTGAATAACACACTGGACCAGATGGACTTAACAGAGACATTCAGAATATTTCATCCTAAAGCAGAATACACATACTTTTTGAGTACACATGGAACATTCTCCAGAATAGATCACATACTGGGTCACAAAACAGGACTCAACAAGTACAAAAAGACTGAGATCATACCATGCATATTTTCTGACCACAACCCTATGAAACTTCAAGTCAACCACTAGAAAAAATTTGATTCTCCCATGAAGTCAATTATCTCGACCTCACCCTCTCCTTTTGAATCTGAAATGGAGAAAGTCAGCAGATTCTTCACATCATACACAGATATCCAAGATGAGTTCTATGGATCTTCCCTATAGAATTGGTAACTTAGATTCCGAATAAATGGTAGCAAACCTCACGCAAGTATCTTGAACTCAGTCAGTTTTTCAAATTAAATGTTCTCCAAAACTGACACAAGTATTTAGGTGCTTGCTAACTATCTCTAAATTAGTACTTGGTCTCTCCTTTGGTTTTTCATCTAGATGTGTCTAACTTCTGAGGAACAGAATCTCTGTGTGAGGAAGGATGAGTGGCAGGATTAAAAACCTCCATCTTTCCCCCCACTTAAACTGATAATCCAATGAACTATAATCCAGTACATTTTTTACATTCTTTTTTTTTAATTTAACCATAATGAAATTGCAGATTTAAAGATATAATCCAAGTTGGTTAAATTGTTTGCTATAAAAAAACAAACAAACCCAGAATCAGAAAATAAACATGAAATCATGACAATATTTAGAATAAAGCTATGATAAATGAATGAACTGTGAGCCTTTCTTCTACGTTTGGACGCTATATGCTTAGTTTATATAATAATGGGAAGTCTGTCATTTTTAATTTTTGTGATATGTATCTTTAAGCTCTGCTTATTGGAAACACAAAGCTCCTGTGGACTGAGTGGCAGGAGCTTGTTATTTATTCACCCCTTTCCCATGCCACATGTGGGTCCCATCTCTTTTTCCTTCCCACCTCTCTGAAACTTCCATTCTACTAACTTCCTAATAGTCTGGCTTCTTTCCACTCTTCTTTTAGCTCTGGCTCGTGTCTTACTTTTCTCCTGGCTCTAGGCCCTGTTCCCACCAACTCAGCCCTTCAAACTTCAGCTCCTGCAAGAATCCGCAGTACACTCCCCCTCTAACTCCAAATTTACATTTAATTCTGGCAAGTATCTACACAAGGTTCTGCTCAATTCCAAATGTTTCATATTAGTGCCACTTAAATCTCAGAAACTAATCTCTAATTCTTTCAATTCTATAGAGAATAAACCTTTCCAAATTATTTTTATTACTGAAACTATTCTTAATATCACTTTGACTTCCACAGGCATAGTTCTTTGGGCAACACCCCATAAGTACATCTCATATTATCCCCCTTCTCTCCCACGATCTTTCCTTTCTTTAAAAGATCCATTATTTTCTTGGCTTAGACACTTCCAATTACTTCCAACAGTAAACTTTAAAACTTCTCAAACATATGTCTTACCAAAATTATTAGGCAAAATTGAATTCTTCCCAATACATATTTAGTCCAAATAGTAGGTTGCTCCTTTCTATGTTCAAGTTCCCAAGTCCTAAGAACAGATTTCCCCTTCCCAAAAATACCATTCTTCTTACCATAGGTATTCTCTGTAACCCAGTAACTTCTTCCTTGTTATTCCCATTATTATTATTTTGTTTGTACTGTCCAACAAAAACAGCCACTCTTACTCTATGGTTTCACTGAGAAGCTATGCTATTCTTCTCCTTATTCATTTCTGTGCTTAGTTTTATATTCCATAATAGAGAGGATTCAGTTCCACTTACACAGTCTTCTTCAAAAATACCACATGCTTAATGATTACCCACGTTACAAAAATGTTTCATATGGGCTCCCAAAGGGGTAAAAATAAGTCTTTGTGTTTGGGAATTCCTGTTCTACAGGATGGGGCCTAGTCAGGCAACCATCTTGCTTGGATCTAAGAACAAGGAGCAAAGCTCCTCATTCCAGAACAGAAGACTCTACCTGAGGACATCTGTGGATCCAAGGGCATGTCTGGTTCTAATTGGGACAGGTGGGCGGTGCTGGGGAGTTACCACATGGGAACACTGATGGAATGAATTTGATAGATACCTAAGAGCCTTCATGTTTTAGGTGGGACAGGACTAAGTTGGCTTTTAAGTGTGTTTCTATAGGTAGAGTTTCCAAGACAAACAAAACTAAAGGAGTTCATGATCACTATACCGGCCCTGCAAGCAATATTAAAGGGGACTCTGAGTGAGAGAGAAAGATCACAAGTGGCAAAGACTAGAAAGGAATAGAGAAAATCTCCAGAAACAATGACGAAACAAGTAATGAAATAGCACTAAATTCACACTTATCAATAATTACTCTGAATGTAAATGGAATAAATGCTCTAATCAAAAGACATAGGATGTCAGAATGGGTAAAAATACAAGACCCATCTATATATTGCCTACAAGAGCCTCATTTTAGACCTAAAGTCACCTGCAGATTGAAAGTAGGGGGATGGAGAAACATTTACCATGCAAATGGATGTTAAAAGAAAGCCAGAGTAGCAATACTTACTACCAGACAAATTAGATTTTAAACCAAAGACTATAACAAGATGTGAAAAGGGGCACTGTATCATAATAAATAAAATCTTGTCCATCCAACAAGAAGATCTAACAATTGCAAATATTTATGTCCCCAACTTGGGAGTAGCCAAATATATGAAACAATGAAAAACAAACATAAAGGAACTCATTGATAATAATACAATAATTGTAGTGGACATTAACACCCCCAATTACATCAATGGTCAGACCATATAAGCAGAAGATCAACAAGGAAACGATGGCTTTGAATGACATACTGGACCAGATGGACTTAACAGAGACATTCAGAACATTTCATCCTAAAGCAGAATACACATACTTTTTGAGTACACATGGAACGTTCTCCAGAATAGATCACATACTGGGTCACAAAATAGGACTCAACAAGTACAAAAAGACTGAGATCATACCATGCATATTTTCTGACCACAACCTTATGAAACTTCAAGTCAACCACAAGAAAAAATTTGGAAAGACCACAAATACATGGAGGCTAAAGAACATCCTACTAAAAAATGAATGGGTCCATTAGGAAATCAAAGAAGAAATTAAAAAAAAATACATGGAAGCAAATGAAAATGAAAATAAGACAGTACAAAACTTTTGGGATGCAGCAAAAGCGGTAGTAAGAGTGAAATATGTAAGAATACATGCCTATAGCCTCAAGAAGCAAGAAAAATCTCAAATATGCAACCTAACCTTATGCCTAAAAGAGTAGTAAAAGAACAACAAATGAAGCCTAAGGCCAGCAGAAGAAGGGAAATAATAAAGATCAGCGCAGAAATAAATGATATAGAAACAAACAAACAAACCAACAAACAAAAACAAGAAACCCCAGTAGAACAGATCAATGAAACTAGGAGCTGGTTCTTTGGAAGAATTAACAAAGTTGATAAACCTCTAGCCAGACTTATCAAAAAGAAAAGAGAAAGGACCTAAATAAATAAAATCATGAATGAGAGAAGAATGATCACAACCAACACTACAGAAAGACAAACAATTAAAAAAAAAAAAAAAAAAGACAAACAATTATAAAAGAATATTATGAAAAATTATATGCAAAAAATTGGGCAATCTGGAAGAAATTGATAAATTCCTAGAAACATGTAAACTACCAAAGCTGAAACAGGAAGAAACATAAAATTTGAACAAACCAATAACCAGCAAATAAATTGAGTCAGTAATCAAAATCTCCCAATGAACAAAAGTCCAGGGCCAGATGGCTTCACAAGAGAATTCTACAAAACATTTAAAGAAGAGTTAAGACTTATTCTTCTCAAACTATTCCAAAGAATAGAAATGAAAGGAAAACTTCCAAACACATTTTACAAATCCAGCAAAACCCTGATTGCAAAACCAGACAAAGAATCCACTAAAAAAGAGAACTATAAGCTAATATCCCTGATGAACATGGATGCAAAAATTATCAACAAAATACTAGCAAATTGAATCCAACAGTACATTAAAAGAATCATTCACCACGATTAGGTGGAATTTATTCCTGGGTTGGAAGGGTGGTTCAATATCCACAAATCAATCAACATGATATACCACATTAATAAGAAAAAAAGATAAGAACCATATGATCCTCTCAATAGATACAGAAAAAGCATTTGACAATGTACAGCATCCATTCTTGATAAAAACCCTCAACAAAGTAGGGATAGAGGCAATATACCTCAACATCAAAAAGGCAATATACAGGGCACCTGGGTGGCTCAGTCGTTAAGCGTCTGCCTTCGGCTCAAGTCATGATCACAGGGTCCTGGGATCTAGCCTTGCATTGGGCTCCCTGCACAGAGGGAAGCCTGCTTCTCCCTCTCCCACTGCCCCTGCTTGTGTTCCCTCTCTTGCTGTTTCTCTCTGTCAAATAAATAAATAAGATATTTAAAAAAAAAAAAAAAAAGGCTATATATGAAAAACCCACAGCTAATATCATCCTTAATGGGGAAAAACTGAGAATTTTTCTTCTATGGTCAAGAACAAGACAGGGATGTCCACTCTCACTACCATTACTTAGCATAGTACCGGAAGTCCTAGCCTCAGCAATCAGACAGCAAAAAGAAATAAAGGCATCTAAATCAGCAAGGAAGAAGTCAAACTTTCACTATTTGCAGATGACATGATACTCTATGTAGAACACTCGAAAGACTCCACCAAAAAATTGCTAGAACTGATCAATGATTTCAGTAAAGTCACAGGATATAAAACTTACATACATAAATCTGTTGCATTACTATACAGCAATAATGAAGCAGCAGACAGAGAAATCAATTCCTTGATCCCATTTAGAATTGCACCAAAAATCAAAAAGTACCGAGGAATAAACATAGCCAAAGAGGTAAAAGCTCTGTACTCTGAAAACTATAGAACACATACAAAATAAATTAAGGAAGACACAAAGAAATGTAAAAACATTCCATGCTCATGGATTGGGAGGACAAATATTGTTAAAATGTCTATACTACCCAAAACAATAAACACATTTAATGCAATCCCTACCCATCAGCACTTTTCACAGAGCTAGAACAGTCTTAAAATTTGTATGGAACCAGAGAAGATCCTGAATAGCTAAAGCAATCTTGAAAAAGAAAAGCAGGGACCCTTGGGTGGCTCAGTCCATTGAATATCTGCCTTCAGCTCAGGTCATGATCTCAGGGTCCTGGGATCGAGTCCCACATCGGGCTCCTTGCTCAGTGGAGAGCATGCTTCTCCCTCTGCCTGCTCTGTCTGCCGCTCTCCCTACTTGTGATCTCTCTCTCTCTCTGACAAATAAATAAATAAAATCTTTAAAAAAAAGAAAAGGAAAGCTGGAGGCATCACAATTCCAGACTATTACAAAGATGTAGTGATCAAGACAGTACGGTACTGGCACAAAAACAGACATGTAAATCAGTAGAATAGAATAGAAAACCCAGAAATGAACCCACAACTATATGGCCAACTAATCTTCGACAAAGCAGGAAAGAATATCCAATGGTAAAAGGACAGTATCTTCAACAAATGGTGTTGGGAAAACTGGACACCAACATGCAGAAAAATGAAACTGGACCACTTTCTTGCACCATACCCAAAAATAAATTCAAAATGGATGAAAGACCTAAATTAAATGTAAGAAACGAAACCATCAAAATCCTAGAGGAAAACATAGGCAGTCACCTCTTTGTCACTGGCCATAGCAAATTCTTCCTAGATATGTCTCCTGAGGCAAGGGAAACAAAAGTAAGCATGAACTATTGAGACTTCATCAAGATAAAAAACTTCTTCACAGTGAGGGAAACAATCAACAAACTGAAAGGCAACCTTCAGAGTGGGAGAAGATATTTGCAAATGACATATCTGAAAAAGGGTTAGTATCCAAAATCTATAAAGAACTCATCAAACTCAACACCCCAAAAAAGCAACAATTCAGTTAAGAAATGGAGAGAGGACACAAAAAGACACTTTTCCAAAGAAGACATCATATGAAAAGATGCTCAACATCACCCATCATCAGTGAAATACAAATCAAAACTACAATGAGATATCACCTCACACCTGTCAGAATGGCTAAAATTAACAGCACAGGAAACAACAGATGTTGGCAAGGATGTAGAGAAAGGGGAACCCTCTTACACTGTTGGTGGGAATGCAAACTGGTGCAGCCACTCTGGAAAACAGTATAGAGGTTCCTCAAAAAGTTAAAAATAAATTACACTGCTAAATATTCGCCCAAAGGATACAAAAACACTGATTTGAAGGGATATATGCACCCCGATGTTTATAGTAGCATTATCAACAAAAGCGAAATAATGGAAAGAGCTCAAATGTACATTAACTGATGAATGGATAAAGAGTTGGTATATATATGCAGTGGAATATTACTCAGCCATAAAAAAAGAATGGAATCTTGCCAATTGCATAACATGGATGGAACTAGAGAATATTATGCTAAGCGAGATAAGTCAGTCAGAGAAAGACAAATACCATATGATTTTGCTCATATGTGGTATTTAAGAAACAAAGCAGATGAACATAGGGGGAAAAACAGAGAGAGGGAAACCATAAAACAGACTTTTAACTATAAAGAACAACCTGAGGGTTGCTGGGGGGGGGGGGGGGGGGGAGGGGATGGGCTAAATGGGTGATGGGCATTAAGGAATATACTTGCTGTGATGAACACTGGGTGTTATATAAATGATGAATCACTAAATCCTACACCTGAAACTAAAATAAATAAATACATACACACATATACATATATAAATGCATTTCCAGAAGTCCCCAGTGAGATGGGCCTCAGTTAGCTTCAACAGTAACTTTCTCCCTACAGTGTGTTGTGGCTCCTTCCCTTTTTCACTTCCCTATTTCTTTCCTGATGTTTCCTAATTCCAAAATAAATTGTCTGCACTCAAATTCTTGTTTCAGAGTTTGCTTCTGAATTCAAAGAGTGAGACTGCCATTTAGTTCCCATCTTCCTCATTATTTTGTGACATACTTTTGCATCTTCAATCAGGCCACTATTGAAAGATTGGCTTAAAGTCTGGAAAATATCAGGGGCAGTTAAAGACCCATAATTGTACTAGTACATAAGTAAAGAAACAAATAGTACTATTTTTCCCTCAAGGTTCGAAAACTCTACCTCTATTATGTTTATCATTCTAAATTGCTCAGATCCACTGCTATTTATATTTATGGCCATATTTATATTCAGCAGTCTTTATGTAGTCATTTATGGACATGTTTTCCGTATTTGGAATCCCTATTTGGAATCCAATATGGAATCCATATTCCACCGTGAGAATTTGGTGTATGTATGGACCTTGATTAATATAGATTTTCTCAGTAAATAGACACTTTGAGTACCTGATATGTACTGGTTGTTATTCTAAAGGTTATGTACATATTTGCACATTTGATCCTCAAACAACTCTATAAAATAGATACTATAGTTATCCCAGTTTTGCAGATGGAGTCAACTAAAGCAAAGACTTAATGAACAGCATGGTTCAAGGGATGCCAGGTAGCAAACGACAAAGCCAGTAATTAGCATCCCACCTCCCCACCATCCTGCCTAGCAATTTCCCCTTAGTATTCATTTTCTTAACCATGATGTTGTACACCATATGTTTTCAATTAAATAAACCTGAAGATATCCAGAAGAAAGAGTCATCCAAGTCATCCAAGTAAAGCGATTCCTTTTTAGTGTATTGGATAACACCAATAAAACTTTAGTTGTCATGTGTTCTCTCATCTATGTGGTTTGTACCAAAATGCCTAGAATTTAATCCTTACTTAGTTTCCTTAAGGAATGCTAACCTTGGGGCATCTGGACACTGCAGTTGGTTAAGCATCTGACTCTTGGTTTTGGCTCAAGTTGTGATCTCGGGATCCTGAGATCAAGACCCTTGTCAGGCTCCACACTCAGGGGGGAGTATGCTTGAGACTCTCTCTCTCTCTCTGCCCCTCCCCCCACCATGCTCACACTCTCTCTCTCAAGTAAATAAATACATCTTAAAAAAAAAAAATGCCAACCTTGTACGCATTTTCTAATTTCTTTCTTATTACTGATGATTTGTGAGGTTATAGTGAAAAATTACATTGCACGGTGCACAGCATTTATCTGGAAAAAATATTCCATATTCAGCACTTCTGAAACTAGCCTAGATTTCTGTAACATCATCACCTGGATCCCACTTATTTCAACCCCTTTCTTCATGTAGTTCCCATCCCCTGGGTCTCCTTACCAAAATACCCTTGAGGCCTCCCATCTTCCCACAAAACTTACAGAGTAACGAATTTATAAAACCAATGATTCTTCCAAAGAAGTTTTATTTAAAAATGATAAACAGAAACAAAGCACAAAAGCAATAATAACAAAACCCTCCAAGTTGCCACAATTATAATGAGAAGCAGAACAACACAGACAGAGGGCCTACTTTGTGCCACAGAACGTGCTGTGTATTTCACAGATACTGGCCTACTCAGTTTTTTTTAAAGATTTTATTTATTTGAGAGAGAAAGACAGCGTGTGAGAGAGCAAGTGTACATGAGCAGAAGGAGAGAGAAGCAGAATCCAGGAGGGAGAGAGAAACAGACTCCCCATTGAGCAGGGAGCCTGACACAGGGCTCGATCCCAGAACCCTGGGATCATGACCTGAGCCGAAGCAGACGCTTAACCGACTGAGCCACCCAGGCGCCCCTACCCTACTCAGTTCTAATTAAGTTCCTTTGAGTTAAGCAGCATTGCTTCTACTTTCCAGAAAAGTAAATTGAAAAATCTGACGGATTTGTCATTGTATCTGCCTCTTTCCACTCTGCTACATAGGAGCCAACTAATTCATTGGTAACCCTAGTGTAATGTGCGTAATAATTCTTAACTAACCAACTAATTCTAGACAGTTGCTTATGGTCAACAGCTTTACAAAAGCAAATAGTGTTCCCAGGAATTCCCACTTTTATTCTAGTGCTTTTCCACTATATCACACTATCTTATCCTTTCTTTGTCCTTTGTAAACATAAAAGGAATGCCGATCACATGATTATTTATAAAATAATTCTGAAAATTAAAATTTAATAGAAATTCCAGGGGATGACAGTAGAATTAGTAAGTAATCAATTTAATGATGATCATTAATTATAGAAAATTAATTCTATTTAACTATTAAAACATAGTGTTTTTATTCTGAATGCATAAAGGGAATAATTAATGCTCACAGGCATACAGCCATGTGATATAAAAGATCCCTAAGAGGTCCTTATATTTTTTACTATTTCTTTAGTCATAACTCTATGATTTTGTAGAGTGAATATGCTTGAAAATAATTTACCAGGTCATGCACAATCCATCCTGAATAGAATTAGAATTCAGCATAACTTTGCTAAATTAAAGTAGTCGAGAAGAAACACAATTATGTCCAAAATGAAAAAGCGGCAATAAAGGGAGTAGAGTTATGGGGAAAAAATTAAGCTTCACAATTACGTGATAAATATGTGCAGATGGGCATTAAACACCAAAACTGTCAGAGCAAAAAGAAAAAAGTAGCATGAACAAGCAGTCTAATGTCGTTGCTTTAAAAAGAGAAGTAGATGTTACAGTCAAATCTTCATTTTTCTGATGACCTACATTTTGTGCTGAATCATGTTCCAATGCATATTGAAGAAAGATGATCGAAGATGATCCCTCCTTCTCACTTCTGCACTGCATTACTGTTTAGATGTGGATGTGACTGTTGTGAATCAGACGACTTAGAAAGAGTTTATATACATAGTATATAGACAGATGGTACTTTATTCTATTTAGAGAACTCAAGAACTAGTTTGAATGTATGAAAAAATAGAAAGAGCATCCTATATTATAGAATGCTCCAATATGTATCAAAATATAAAGTATATGGCCTTTTTAAAAATATCTTTATTTACTGTGAAAAGATTAAAAAGTCAGAATTTTAGAATATTCAGTTATTATGGATAATTATATCCCCATAACAGTAATACTAAATATATTATCAGAAACTCATAATTTTTGCTTTATTTAAAAATCCATGAACTGTTATAACAAACATAATTAAGTATTTTATAATAGGATTTATTTCTTAGAAATTGTGTAAAAATATAGGTAACTTTTCTTTCTACACACTGGTTATTGTTTCAAGATATTTTAGTTGTATTACAAAAGTAAAATTTTAAGCAATCGTAGCCTGAATAAAATATAAATGAAAAGATCCATATATAAAGCCTCTTGCCATCTGAGTCCAATTAGCAGGTCTGGGCTAAGAGTGGTATTTGTTTTGTTTGTTTGTTTGTTTTTTTAAAGATTTTATTTATTCAATTGAGAGAGAGGAAAGAGCACAAGCAGGGGAAGCGGCAGGCAGAGGGAGAGGGAGAAGCAGGCTTCCCACTGAGCAGGGAGCCCGATGCGGGGCTCGATCCCAGGACCCCAGGATCATGACCTGAGCCCAAGGCAGACGCTTAACGACTGAGCCACCCAGGCGCCCCTAAGAGTGGTATTTTAATTGAGGTGTTTTAACCCAGTTGATCCAGGAGACACTTAGACCAGATGAGTCTGGAGGTATTATAGTGGAAGGAAGCAGAGTCAGAGTCATTACAGAGAAGACTGTGTTGAGCCTTGACTCATAGGGAAAAAAGAAGTGAGAACAAGCAGCAAGATGAAAGCCAAAAGTCCCAGAACAAAGGTTAAATCCTTGATGAACCTAAAAAAATCCATGGAAGACTGGAGAATCTCAAAGCTTCTTTTTATGAGAAGTCCGATGCCTATTCATTAAAAAGTAACAAATCAGACCAAACATGCCGGATAAAGAATTGTCTCAGGGATGGGAGTTATTAATACAACATGGTTTGTATGTGTTGGTATTGCCTCACCTGCAGTTATCGATTAATAAACTATTCTTCCTACACATCATGAAATTGGCACTTACGTAGATTTTTCCACTAGTTGGTTTAAATCTGGCAACGCCTACTGACTACCTGTTCAATATTTGTGATCACAAATGAATGAATATGTATTTTTTGTATGAATAGTTTTTATTTATTTCCTAAGCTTTAAGAACTTTAGGTACGAAGTTCAAGAATTTCTCAGAGTCCATAGTCTCTCATGGTTCGTCTCCCACTCCGATTTCCTAAAGCTTTCTTGAACTTTAGATGAAATTGATGCTTCATTTTCTTTTTTTCTTTTTTTTTGATCTTACGGTTTTAAATTTATTTTTTTCTTTTTTTTTAACATATAATGTATTATTCGTTCTAGGGGTACAGGTCTGTGATTCATCAGTCTTACACAATTCTTCATTTTCTATCTTTCCTATGTATATCCATTGACACAGTATCATAGAGTACAGATGTGTTTGTACCTTACTTTGAGGAGTATGGCCAGATGTGCATAATAGCCTACCACAGAGAGGAGCAAATCATTTCCTCTTAAGCAGACTAGTGTCCCACTGAACAGTTATGACAAATAACTGGATTTTTTATATTTTGAAACTCCTTTATCATGTATTAAAATATGTGAAATATGGGATATCATTCTTCCACACTTACATTTTAATTATATTTATATTATTCTTAACAGTTGTATAATTTTGTTGATCCTCATAACATTTCAGTGTTTCAGGCTTGCATCATCTCCTGCCTCCCCTTTTTCATATTTTCAGTCTACATATTTTTCCGTTAGAGGTTCTTGATACATATAGCCTAAAATACCAAATCCTAGGTTACGTTTCCTGAATGATTTCCCTTTCTCACGTCAGTGTTTTTTTTTTAGAATGGCTCGAATTTATTTATTTTTTAAAGATTTTATTTATTTATTTGACAGAGAGAGAGACAACGAGAGAGGGAACACAAGCAGGGGGAGTGGGAGAGGATGAAGCAGGCTTCCTGCCGAACAGGAGCCCAACCCTGGGACCGTGTCCTGAGCCGAAGGGGGACGCTTAACGACTGACCCACTTCTCACATCAGTATTAATCCTATTCTGTTCTCTAGGTCCATAGTATTCCAAAGAGATGCTTGGTTCACACTCAACGCCCAAAAGACTCACAAATACACACGGACCCTCGCGTGCATACCTGCATACATTCACTCCTGCAGGTGCCACAGGCATGGCTACACATACTCATGATGGACACGCTGGCAGATGCGCATACTCAATTTTACCCACTCTCACAATAACATATGTGCTCACTTTCCCTGACTAATGCAATACTCTTGCACATAGGCACTTGCACACATGCACCTACGAGCACCTGTCGTACATGAGCAGAGAGATACACACGCACACATACATACATGCACACACACACACACATATGCAGTATGCACTGAGAAACAGCAAAAGTTTATAATTAGTTCTGAGTAGATTTCTTGGAACATTTTTTTTTTTCTAGCACACATAGTGGAGATCCATGTAATATTTATTTTGAATAGCTTGCTAATAATTTTCAAACTTTGATTTAATAGGACAGATTAAAATTCTTTATCATTATAATACAAGTATTACCAATTTATCTTTTCTCTCGTATCTCTTTTCACCCCTCCTCCTAATCTCAGAATAAACTGTAGGACTGCTTATTATTCAATTTGACATCAGAAGAGTGATTTAAGTATTCATTTTCCTCTGTTGGCTAGTTACACACCCTTTATTTAATTAACACATATTTTGCAAGACTCAGTTCAAATGTCGCTTCTATGAAGCTTTTACTAAGCTCCCTAGAAACAATTCATTGGTTTATCCCTTTTGTTGGGTAGAATTTAATTCTTCCCTTACAACTATTTTGATGTTGGATTTAAGTCAATTTTATATAATTGTTATCTTTGTTGGATTTTTAACATTTTAAGAACTATAAGCATATTTTGTAGCTTCTGTTATTTAGAAGAGTATTTTAAAGTATTTAATAAATATTTATTAAAATAATGGACTATTGCAAAGTTTATTGTTTAAGTTCTATGTAGGTTTGTTTAAGGAAAAAAAAGTCTTCCCTTTTCCAGAAGATACTGTATCAAGTATGGAGACATTGTATTTGTTCTATCACTTTGGTAAATAAATCAGTCCCACTCCAAAAATATGTCCTTAGGTAAATTATATAAACATAAAGCATCCTCAGGTGGGAGTCATGTTTACACTGGGATTTAGACACTAAGTAATTGAACAAATACTGTGTCTCTATACATGAAAAGAGTGAAAATTAAGGCACAAAGCAGAAATGTGAATGTTCCTGGTTCAGGAAATAGTTTTACAAGTAAAGTGATTTCTTTATCACTCAATAAAACATGACTACATTTACAATCTGTTCATTTAATGGCTTTTTTCAATTTTTGCCTTGATGTTTATTAAAAGAGAATGGAATTAGTCACATTAACATTAAAATGATATAAAACATAAATAATAATGATATAGTAGAGAAGAAATGAAAAAAAGAGGAATTGCGTTATGCTCTTAATAATGTTTTCCTTAGCACATTTCTACAACAGGAGCAATAACATCTTAACTCCAATATGCTCTAGGGATCAACAACAAATTATCAGATATTTCATATTTTATAGCCCTATAACATTTTTCTGATATAATTTTTGTTCAATTAAAATAAGTTTTGAGGATACGAATAGAAGTTAACAGCAATCTAATCTATTAAAATTTTTTTGAATTAGATCACTGTTATCTATAATTCCACTGAAAGCGATGTAGCCTCATAAATGTCTTCTTGTATGTGAAAGCCTTTCAGAACTCTTGAATCACTAACTCTTAATTATCTGGCACAAATTATTTATTTTCTGTAGTCAATACTGCGTATTTTTTTTCTGCCCCATAAAAAATGTGTTTGGAAAATGGAGTTGCTGATTATATAGAGTCTTCATATCTTAATGTTTTTATGTCATTTTGTGAATGGTAATTAACATCCTTTCTGTCAATGCAAACACAGGCGTCCAAAGTACTTTCGTGATTTTTAAAATTTCAATGAAGCTTAGATTTTTGTGTAGAGGAAATCATTCAATTAATTGACTTACATTCTAACTGAAGGAAAACTACAGTAATAACTAGTGATTTGCACTACTGGGTATTTACCCCAAAGATACAAATGTAAGGATCTGAAGGGGTACGTGCACCCTGACGTTTACAGCAGCAGTGTCCACAATAGCCAAACTGTGGAAAGAGCCAAGATGTCCATCGACAGATGAATGGATAAAGAAGATTTGGTATATATATACTGAATGTTTCTTAAGCTCTTTGTGCATCAATTATTTTTTTTTTAGGGGAATCTTCCATTTTTGTTTTTTGTTCTTTTTTTTTAAATTGTATTTATTATGTTATGTTAATCACCATATATTACATCATTAGTTTTTGATGTAGTGTTCCATGATTCATTGGTTGCATATAACACCCAGTGCTCCATTCAATATGTGCCCTCTTTAATACCCATCACCAGGCTAACCCATCCCCCTACACCCCTCCCCTCTGGAACCCTCAGTTTGTTTCTCAGAGTCCATAGTCTCTCATGGCTCGTCTCCCCCTCCAATTTCCCCCCTTCATTTTTCCTTTCCTGCTATCTTCTTTTTTTTTTTTTTTTTTAAACATATAATGTATTATTCGTTTCGGAGGTACAGGTCTGTGATTCAACAGTCTTACACAATTCACAGTGCTCACCATATACCCTCCCCAATGTCTATCACCCAGCCACCCCATCCCTCCCACCCCCCACCACTCCAGCAACTCTCAGTTTGTGCATCAATTATTTTTATGCAAAATGCTTCAGAGATAGTTGTCACATACTTTTTTTTTTTTTTTTAAGATTTTATTTATTTATTTGACAGAGAGAGACATAGCGAGAGAGGGAACACAAGCAGGGGGAGTAGGAGAGGGAGAAGCAGGCTTCCCCGCCGTGCAGGGAGCCCGATGTGGGGCTCGATCCCAGGACCCTGGGATCACGACCTGAGCCGAAGGCAGACGCTTAACGACTGAGCCACCCAGGCGCCCCAGTTGTCACATACTTAACTACACAGTTTAATGCTATAGGAAAAATCAGGTTGAATCACACAACTCTCATCCTGATAGATTGGCATCCTTTTTCTTTCTGACCTCAGTATAAAATGAAAGAGAACTATGTCTAAGCATATGCTTGTCTGCATATAATTAAATTAATGAAATTATCACTCAATAAGGAGTTGATTTTAAGTATTTTTTCCATTTTCCATTCCCTGACTTTTATCCATCTTTAAAATAACAATTGTTTTTTCTTAAAAATAGGTAATTCTGGAGAACGTAAATTATAGATTTTGAAGTGATACAGAGAGTTTGTATCTGTACTTTGTGCCATGTAATAGTTGTTTAATTTTTGGAAAATTACATCATAAATCTCAGTTTCCTCACTTATAAAATGTGACTCTTAATGAATACACTATAGTATTGTGAGGATCAAAATAATATAGTAATTCAGGTGATTTCAGATTGTCTGTCACTTGGAAAATCCTCAGTTATGGCACAAATTGAATTTCTATAAAATTGAATAGATATTTATAACACTTTTTTAGGAAAAGCAAGCTTCCATTAAGTCAAGTAATATATAATATTTAACATATTATATATATTTTTATAAATATATTAATATGGCATATTCTTCTTAAATATTTTCTAGTTCTTGTTTGGAAATAAACAATTAATGTTTAAATATTATGACCTAGAAATTGCATAAATCTGTCCACTTATACCTCACTTGTCACCATCTACCAGCAAAGATGAATGGGAAATTCAGTGTGGAGCTGGAAGACCATTTGTCCAGCTGTAGGTAATACTCAATTACCAAAGCAGAACACTCAGACTGGGTACTGGGGATAAGCAGAAGTCTCTCACAAAACCTATATACATCTATGATAGCAGTAAGTGTGCAATTTTCGTTTTTCATCCTATTTTATATTTAGTCATGTTACAATGTGCTCATTATTCTTCTTGTATGTGCTGGCTTGATAAAATTCTTATCTCACTTCCACTCTAGGTAATATGGAAGTACTGGTTCTCCCTACCAACAGTCTCTCATCTTCACTCTTCCTGCGCACACTGAATGTGAAAGCCAGGCTGTCTCAGGGCAGCCCCATCTGTCTGTACATGCATGTTTTCTGCCCTCCTCTATAAACATGTAGAGAGCTAGCTCAGCAAGTCTACCTAGAGTGTTTGCTTGGAGGCTCTGTGTTGATTTTATTCATAGAATTGTTCTGCATGTCACAATGTGCCCGCTAATAGCTCCTGTCATAAAATTTACCTGAAAAAATAATCAGCAGAAGGGGCTTTTCTTTCCCATTAGAGACTGCACAAGTTCAGGTCTTGTTCCTCATTAGCTTATCTTAGATTATACATTGGCAAACTTTTAATAAACTTTGAATCAACGAATGTGGGATTATAGGCATCCCCCCACCAATAAACACAAACTCATCTCTAAGCAGTCTCTATGTGTATGTAGATCAGTACATTTGTATGCATATAAATTTTATTTTGTTTTATCTCAGGTAGAGTGCTGAGCATTTTTTTCTCTAAAGTCCATACTCTCTCTATTCATATTTTTTAAGGTTTGCCCTAATGTCTTTTCTTTCCCCTTATGATAGCACATTGCATTTATAGACATGTCTCCTTCAGCTCCTCTTGGTCATCACAGTTATGAAGTTATGAATTTGCCAAATTAACACTTGTTAAGTGAAACAATAGAGTGCTAGATGGTGAGCTAAGGGTTAACAACAAACCACAAGAGAAACTGAAATAGAGAAATTTATTACTCCTAGGCCCTTCTGGGTGTGATCTGCATACCTTGAGCTGCCACACTGGGAGGTCAAGGTAAAGTGCAGACAGAGACAGAACCTGGGGCACATGCCTTTTTTAGTGTCCCTGGGTGGAGTGCCTTGGGATTCACAACCTAAGGCTGGATTTTTCAATTCAAACCAGCAGAGCAGGACTTACATTTGGGAATTATATTTGTTTGTGACTCTGCAGTCTGCTGTCTAGGGCAGAAGCATGTCTGAGAAGCTCAGGCCAGTTTGAGGTCTCTGCACGCTGCTTAGCCAAATGAAATGGGTGCCAAGGCAGCAATACTATGGACTAGTTTAGCTAAACTCTCCATAGATGGCTTTGACAATTTTGGGGATTGGTGGGGAGATATTTTGTAGAATGCCCTTCAATTTAGGGTTGAAATTTAATCCCCTTTAGTTTGTTTTCTGTTTAATCTCCATTCCTCTTTCCATCCTTTGTCTTTCCAAAATAGCAATTTTTATGTGCCCAATGTATATTTTTGTTGTTCTTTGTTGTTGTTTTATATTTTGTATGCGTTCTTGTAAACTGTAAAAATGATGAATATTTTACATTCGATCAAAATATATTTTTCCCTTTATGCTCTAATTTGGATATTTTCTACTAATCTATCTTCCAGTACTATTTTCAGCTGTTTTTCTGTGTTTATACTGCTGTTAAATACATGTCTTATGTTTTTAATACTAGTTGTTGATTTTTTCCCAGATTTATTGAGATTTAATTGACAAATGAAAATTGTATATATTTAAGGTGAACAATGCAATGATTTGATAATGAATATGAGAATGCAGGTATCTCTTTGAAATACTGATTTCATTCCCTTTGTATATGTACCCAGAAGTGGGATTGCTGGATTATATAATAGTTCTGTTTTTAGTTGTCCTAGAAGGTTTATTCAAAAATTATTCTTAGTCTCCTCTCTGGGTCTAAAAATATAAAGTAAAATTATTCTTTTAGATTCTGTGTCTACTCATATTCTATAAATTTTCCTCTGTTTTCTTGAACATATTAATCACAAGTATTTTAAAGGCTATGTTTGAGAAATCCAGTATCAATAACATCATAGGGGGTTTTTTTTGTTTGTTTTTTAAAATTTTTCTTGATTCTTTTGTCACATTTTTATTGCATTTTACTTTTTTATGATAAAAAAACTTGAAGTTCAGAACATTATTATCTTTCAGCAGAGATGATTTTTTTTTTCTTTTGGCATGCAGGTTGAATAAAGGACAGATTGCTCTTATCAATTGGAAGTTGAATTGTTTTGAGGTTAGATTTCAGTCTTTGGATGGTCTTATCTATTTCCAATTCACCCTCATTCAAAGGATGGAGAAACTCAATTTATCCAACTAAAAACAAATAATTCAATTAAAAATGAGCAGAAGACATGAATAGACATTTCTCCAAAGAAGACGTGCTTATGGCTGACAAACACATGAAAAGATGCTCAATATCACTCATCATCAGGTAAATAGAAATTAAAAATACATTGAGATATCACCTCATGCCTGTCAGAATGGCTAAAATGAAAAACACAAGAAACAACAAGTGTTGGCAAAGTCAAGGATGTGGAGAAAAAGGAACTCTTGTCCACTGTTGGGGGGGGATGCAAACTGGTATAGCCACTGTGGAAAATAGTTTGGAGGTTCCTCAAAAAAATTAAAAATAGAATTACCATATGATCCAAAAATTTCACTACTGAGTTTTTACACAAAGAATATGAAAACAGTAATTCAAAATGTTGTATACACCCCTATGTTTATTGCAGCATTATTTCCAATAGCCAAATTATGAACACCAAGTGTTCATCTAAAGATGAATGGATAAAGAAGATGTGATGTGTATATACAATGGGATATCACTCAGCTATAAAAAAAGAATGAAATCTTGCATTTGGCACCAACATGGATGGATCTAGAGGGTATTATGCTAAGTGAAACAAGTCAATAGGCAAGACAAATACAATGTGATTTCACTCATATGTGGAATTTTAGAAACAAAACCAAGAAAGAAAGAAAGAAAGAAAGAAAGAAAGAAAGAAAGAAAGAAAGAA